>NW_027441945.1:300000-486406 GCF_048569485.1 Anomaloglossus baeobatrachus
CAGCTGCTCATACCCACAATCAGGCTTCAGTGCGCTGCGGTCTTTCACTTGTGTTCTCCATACGGAGGAGCATATGATCACGCAGCAAACAATTGACATGCTGTGGTCTAGAAAGAAGATCCGCAGGTCAGTGTTTGCTGCGGAAACAAGAATCACATTGGGCACGGGATTTCTAGAAATCCCTCCACTGTGCTTGTACTTACAACGCAGCGTTTTGGATGCAGCTGAACCATGCTACAGCCAACATGCTGCAAACACTGATCGTGGACGGCTGGGCACGCACCCTTACAGGGGATTTCCCAGATGAGGGCAGAGGGGGATTAATGTTAGTAAACGTTTCCATATGAAGATGCTGGATAACGTTCTGCTTCTCTTTGATTATTGTTTGGCTGTTGTACTCGGTGGTTTTCCTAGGACAAGGAATGTCCGTGTGTAAGAAAACCTGCGACTGACTGTAAATAATAGATTCCATTATTAACTACAATAAATAAGAGGCTACAGGAAATCCTGTGATATCTGCAGGCACAGGACAGGGCTCTTCTGCGCACTGTAGGATTTGCTAAAAGTCGCACGTTATACTGAGAGAAGCCGAAAATGATCAAGTAATAAAAACGTTTACAGTAGCTATAGTGCGGGCCCCTAGAGGCAATTTCCCTGGTAGGCCCCTCACACCCCAGTCCGACCCTGGCTCCATATATATGTGAGGTCCTGTATGTGCAGGTGTGATTAGTACAGTGCATATAACAGTATATATCTGTGTAAATAAAACATAGCACATACAGTGTACAGATTAGTCTATTACATACTGATAGGTAGATTATAATGAGGGCAAGTGAGATTATGTGCCGCCCTCACACCAGCAGCCGAGCTGATCGGATCCGGATCTGCAGTGTGGCTCGAGGGGTCTCCGGACCCGGGGGGTCTCGCGGACACTTCGAATGAAAAGGGGACGTTTATATACGAGGATTTTGTGACGCCACCTATGGTGTGTGGTGAAATGTAGCACCACCGCTGCTGCTGGGGAGCACCCAGGGGTGATGGGCTTGCAGCTGGATGTTAACCCCTCCGTGGGTAGGGATTGCTGCCCCAGTTCTCAGTGTCTCTGTGTTGAGGATGGTGACTGCAGGTGCCGGCGCGCCCGGACACACCGGGGGATGTCAATGTACTCACAAATAACTTCACACAAGTCCAATCGGTAAACCAATGTGTTGGTGACCGGCCGCCGCGGCCAGGTTTACTCTGGTCCCACACCCGGGCTGGTGGTCTGTGTCACTTTTCCTCTGCACTGTGTTTTGTAGTGTGTGGACTTCCCGGTATGGAACACGGGAGTCCGCTCCCGGTACTTTTGGTTGGGAACCGTGCCCGCTGACGCTGACCCTTGGGATCTACGGGCCCTGGCGGATGCCCTTACCCCCTCGGTGGGTGGTTGTCTGCTTTTGGGACTTTGGTTGGGACAGGACCTATAATCCTGCCCTCAATTGGTTAATTAGCTAGGCCTTTAGTTCCGGTCCTGGCTTCAGGGTCCAAGTACCCCCTCTCTGCACAGTTTCCGGTTCAGATCTCCGGTACTCGGTACCGGCGGGCTCCAACCCTGTCCTCCTCGGATCTCCCGCAGCCGTCTTCCCAACTTCTGTCAGATATGGACAACCGTCTGCCACCTAGCCAATACGCCGGGGCTCCGTCCCGACGCCTCTCTGCTGCTACTTCCACGTGACAGACTGTCACTGTCACAGGCTTCACTCCTCTCCTCCTTCAACTTCCACTCAACTCCACTTCAACTCAGACTTGAACTGACTACTTTTCCCGCCCCAGGTTCTCTAGACCCCTAGGTGGGCGTGCTCCATCCGCCTGCTCCCGCCCATTGGTGTGCCTGTCCTACCCTGAGGGGGGTGACTATGATTTGGTTGGCTTTGGTGTAACCCTTTTTGGGAAGGTGTTATGCGGGGGGCCTACCCTGTGTGCGACACCTGGCGGGGCCAGGGCGTCACAATTACCCTCACTATAATGTTTGCACCATTAACAGCTGTGCACATGTCGGAACTGGGAGCTTTCCTGGCGCTCCATTGCTGGCAATACAGAATGGCAGCTCAGCTCCAGCTGAGGTCCCGTGGCCTGTTCTGTGGCATCATCAGTTGGTACCAGCATGTGTGAAGAAGTGGAGTCTTGTGGACCAAAGCAGAGTGCCAAAGGAACGAAAGTGAGGTCTGTGTGTGTTTTTTTTCTTAATATGTTTATGGAATCCATGCTTTTATATAGTGTGTAATGGCAGGGCCAATCCTGTACATAGGGGGCTATGTGAGGATTATACTGTATATAGGGGGCTATGCAGGGGCTCATACTGTATTTAAGGGGCTGTCCGGGGACTCATATCGTATAGAGGGCTCATACTGTATATAGAAAGCTATGGGGGATTATGCTGTATGTAGGGGGTTGTGTGTGAGCTCATACTGTATATAGGAGACTATGTGGGGGATCATACTGTATATAGGTGGCTGACTGGGGGCTCATACTGTATATACTGGGCTATATGGGGGCTCATCCTGTGTATAGAGAGAAATGTGTGGGCACCTCTTGTATATAGGGAGCTATGTTCAGTCTCCTCCTGTATATAGGGAGCTATGTGAGGGCTTATCCTGTATATAGAGAGCTGTGTGAGGGCTCATCCAGTATATAGCGAGCTATGTGATGGCTCATCCCGCATCTTGGAAGCTATGTGCATGCTCATCCTGTATATAGGGCTATCTAAGGGCTCATACTGTATAAAGGTAGCCATGTGAAGGTTCATCCTGAATATAGAGAGATATATGAGGTTTCATCCTGTATATAGAGAGCTGTGTGAGGGTTTTTCCTGTATATAGTGGCAATGTGAGGGTTTACACTGTATATAGGGGACTGTGGGGGTTCATTTTTGATATAGACAGCTATGTGAGGGCTTATCCTGTATATAGAGAACTATGTGAGGGCTCATCCTTTATATAGAGAGCTATGTAGGGGACCATCCTGTGTATTGGGAGCTATGTGAGGGCTCATACTGTATATAGAGAGGTATGTGAGGTTCATATTCTATATAGAGAACTATGTGAAAGCTCATCCTTTATATAGAAAGCTATGTGAGGGTTCATACTGTATATAGGGGGTTATGTGAGGGCTTATACTATATATAGGGGGCTATGTGGTGGTTCATATTTGATATAGAGAGCTATGTGAGGGCTCATCCTTTATATAGAGAGCTAGGTGAGGGCTCATACTGCATATAGAGGGTCTAGGTGAGGGCTCCTACTGCATATAGAGGGCTATTTGAGGGCTTATCCTGTATATAGACCTATGTAGGGGACCCTCCTGTGTATTGGGAGCTATTAGAGGGCTCATACTGTATATAGAGAGCTATGTATCATAGTATCATAGTATCATAGTTTTTAAGGTTGAAGGGAGACTCTAAGTCCATCTAGTTCAACCCGTAGCCTAACATGTTGATCCAGAGGAAGGCAAAAAAACCCCAATGTGGCAAACAAGTTCCAATGGGGAAAAAATTTCCTTCCTGACTCCACATCCGGCAATCAGACTAGTTCCCTGGATCAATACCCTGTCATAAAATCTAATATACATAACTGGTTATATTAAATTTTTCAAGAAAGGCGTCCAGTCTCTGCTTAAATGTTAGTAGTGAATCACTCATTACAACATCATGCGGCAGAGAGTTCCATAGTCTCACTGCTCGTACAGTAAAGAATCCTCGTCTGTGATTATGATTAAACCTTCTTTCCTCAAGACGTAGCAGATGCCCCCGTGTTCCAGTCGCAGGCCTAGGTGTAAATAGATCTTTGGAAAGGTCTCTGTACTGTCCCCTCATATATTTATACATTGTGATTAGATCTCCCCTAAGCCTTCGTTTTTCCAAACTAAATAACCCCAAGTTTAATAACCTGTCTTCGTATTGCAGCCCCCCCATTCCTCTAATAATCTTGGTCGCTCTTCTCTGCACCCTCTCCAGTTCAGCTATGTCCTTCTTATATATCGGTGACCAGAATTGTACACAGTATTCTAAGTGCGGTCGCACTAGTGACTTGTACAGAGGTAGAACTATATTTTTTTCATGAACACTTATACCTCTTTTAATACATCCCATTATTTTATTAGCCCTGGCAGCAGCTGCCTGACACTGTCCACTAAAGTGAAGTTTACCATCCACCCATACACCCAAGTCTTTTTCTGTGTCTGTTTTACCCAGTGTTCTACAATTAAGTACATAATCATAAATGTTATTCCCTCTACCCAAGTGCATGACCTTACATTTATCTACATTAAACTTCAATTGCCACTTCTCAGCCCAATCCTCCAATTTACATAAATCTCCCTGTAATATAAAATTATCCTCCTCTGTATTGATTACCCTGCAGAGTTTAGTATCATCTGCAAATATTGAAATTCTACTCCGCATGCCCCCAACAAGGTCATTTATAAATATGTTGAAAAGAAGCGGGCCCAATACTGACCCCTGTGGTACCCCACTATGAACTGAGACCCAGTCCGAGTACGTACCATTAATAACCACCCTTTGTTTCCTATCACTGAGCCAGTTTTTAACCCAGTTACACATATTTTCCCCTATCCCCATTATTCTCATTTTATGTACCAACCTTTTGTGTGGCACCGTATCAAAAGCTTTTGAAAAGTCCATATACACAACATCCACTGCATTTCCCTGGTCCAGGCTTGAACTTACCTCTTCATAGAAGCTGATCAAATTAGTTTGACAGGATCGATCCCTCATAAACCCATGTTGATACTCTGTCATAAGGTTATTTTTCTTGAGATACTCCAGTATAGCATCTCTCAAGAAACCCTCAAGGATTTTACCAACCGTAGAGGTTAAACTTACCGGCCTATAATTTCCCGGCTCAGTTTTTGTCCCCTTTTTGAATATTGGCACCACATTTGCTATGCGCCAGTCCTGCGGTACCGACCCTGTTATTAAGGAATCTGAGAAGATTAAAAATAATGGTCTATCTATCACAGAACTCAATTCCTGTAGTACTCTGGGGTGTATGCCATCCGGGCCCGGAGATTTGTCAACCTTAGTGATTTCGAGGCGGTGGCGTACTTCCTGCTGGGTTAAGCAGGTAATATTCAAGGGTGAATTTATGGCATCACTGGTCATGTCATCTGCCATGGCATTTTCTTGTATAAAAACCGTAGAAAAAAAGTCATTCAGCAGGTTAGCTTTACCCTCATCCCCTTCCACCATTTCACCAAGACTATTTTTAAGGGGGCCAACACTATCGCTTTTCAGTTTTTTGCTGTTTATGTAGTTAAAGAATATTTTAGGATTATTTTTACTTTCTCTCGCAATGAGTCTCTCTGTCTCAAACTTAGCTAACTTAATTTGCTTTTTACATATTTTATTTAATTTTCTATAATTATATAATGCCTCATCACTACCTACCCTCTTTAATTCTTTTAAGGCTTTCTGTTTTTCTTTTATTGCTTCCCTTACAGCTCTATTTAGCCATAGGGGTTTCCTCCTATTTCTAGCATGTTTGTTCCCATAGGGTATATTTTCTGCACAAGCCCTATTCAGGATGCTCATAAAAGTCTCCCATTTGCTTTGTGTACTTTTATTACTTAGTACATCATCCCAGTTTATTGCACTAAGATAATCTCTCAACCGTTTAAAATTTGCTTTCCTGAAGTTTAGTGTCCTTGTAGCCCCTCTACTATACATCTTACTAAAGAATACATGAAAACTTATTATTTTGTGATCACTATTCCCCAAGTAACCCCCAACTTGTATATTTGATATGCGGTCTGGCCTATTGGTTAGTACAAGGTCTAGTAGTGCTCCCCCTCTTGTGGGGTCCTGTACCATTTGTGAAAGGTAATTATCTTTCATTGTTATCAAAAATCTATTTCCTTTGCTGGAACTGCAAGTTTCTGTTCCCCAATTTATATCAGGATAGTTAAAGTCCCCCATAATAATTACCTCTCCGAGACTCGCTGCTTTATCAATTTGCTTTATGAGGAGATTCTCTACCTCTTCCATAATATTCGGCGTCTTATAACACACCCCTATCAGTATTTTATTATTCATTCTCCCCCCCCTTATCTCCACCCATAGGGACTCTACATTCTCAGTACCCTCACATATGTTGTCACGCAGGATGGGTTTTAAGGATGATTTTACATATAGACACACACCTCCCCCTCGCTTATTTGTACGGTCATTCCTGAATAGGCTATAACCCTGTAAAGTAACAGCCCAGTCATAGCTCTCATCCAGCCATGTCTCTGATATCCCCACTATATCATAATTTTCTTCCAACAATATTAATTCTAATTCCTCCACCTTATTTGTGAGGCTTCGGGCATTAGTGTACATGCACGTTACGTATGACTCTGTACCTATATTCCTGCTTACTGTATTGACTGTCCTAACCCTTCCCCCCGTACCACCCCCAATTTCATTACTTGTGCCCTGGTCACTATCTGCACTACATTCCCCTTCTATAAAGTGAATACCCTCGCCCCCCATTCCTAGTTTAAACACTCCTCCAACCTTCTAGCCATTTTCTGCCCCAGCAGAGCTGCACCCTCCCCATTAAGATGCAGCCCATCCCTAGCATAGAATCTGTAGCCAACTGAAAAGTCGGCCCAATTCTCCAGGAACCCAAAACCCTCTTTCCTACACCAATTCTTGAGCCACCTGTTAACCTCCCTGATCTCTCTTTGCCTCTCTGGTGTGGCTCGTGGCACAGGTAGTATTTCCGAAAATACCACCTTTGAGGTCCCTGCTTTAAGCTTACAACCTAATTCCCTGAAATCATCTTTAAGGACCTTCCACCTACCTCTAACTTTGTCATTTGTGCCAATATGTACAATGACCGCTGGGTCCTCCCCAGCCCCTCCCAGTAATCTGTCAACCCGATCAGCGATGTGCCGAACTCGAGCGCCAGGAAGACAACACACTGTTCGGCGATCCCTGTCTTTGTGACAGATTGCCCTATCTGTCCCCCTAATAATTGAGTCCCCCACTACCAGTACCTGTCTTGCCTGCCCTGCACTCCTATTCCCCCCCTTACTGGAGCAGACACTCCTCTGGCGTTCAGAGGTCATGCCTTGCTGCAGCAATGCTACCCCTGTAATGACATCCCCCTCATCTGCCAAGTTTGCAAACCTATTGGGGTGTGTCAGTTCAGGACTAGCCTCCCTAGCACTTTTCCCTTTACCCCCCTTTCTAACTGTCACCCAGCTACCTACCTCACCGTCCTGCCGCTCCCTACTACGATCCTCCCCCACATCTGACCCAGCAAGCTGCTGCTCAGTGAGCAGCACACTCCTTTCCATATTGCTAATGCATCTCAGAGTTGCCAGCTGCTCATTTAGATCCAGTATCTGGGCTTCCAAATGTGCAACTTGCGCACATCTCGAACAACAGTATGCACCCTCGAACGGCTTTTCAAGGACTGCATACATGAGACAAGATGTACACTGGATCGCATTAGCAATAGTGGAGCACATTTTCTAATGGGGATAGCACTAAACAAATGTTAAGTAATTAAACAACTAAATACAAACAATTCTACTCACACTTACTTTTGCTCACACTTTGCTCACTTACGCTCACAATGAAGAAGACAGGCTAAAATTCGCGCGCCGCTAGGCGCGCGGCTTTCAGAAGTCTTCCTTCCGGCTGTAACGGCCAAAACCCGGTTCTCCTTGAGCTCGCGGTGACTCTTCACTTATCCCAGAAGGCACTGGGAATATGCAAATTATCCTCGCAAGACTCCTTCCCTGGCTTTCAGAAGTCTTCCTTCCGGCTGTAACGGCCAAAACCCGGTTCTCCTTGAGCTCGCGGTGACTCTTCACTTATCCCAGAAGGCACTGGGAATATGCAAATTATCCTCGCAAGACTCCTTCCCTGGCTTTCAGAAGTCTTCCTTCCGGCTGTAACGGCCAAAACCCGGTTCTCCTTGAGCTCGCGGTGACTCTTCACTTATCCCAGAAGGCACTGGGAATATGCAAATTATCCTCGCAAGACTCCTTCCCTGGCTTTCAGAAGTCTTCCTTCCGGCTGTAACGGCCAAAACCCGGTTCTCCTTGAGCTCGCGGTGACTCTTCACTTATCCCAGAAGGCACTGGGAATATGCAAATTATCCTCGCAAGACTCCTTCCCTGGCTTTCAGAAGTCTTCCTTCCGGCTGTAACGGCCAAAACCCGGTTCTCCTTGAGCTCGCGGTGACTCTTCACTTATCCCAGAAGGCACTGGGAATATGCAAATTATCCTCGCAAGACTCCTTCCCTGGCTTTCAGAAGTCTTCCTTCCGGCTGTAACGGCCAAAACCCGGTTCTCCTTGAGCTCGCGGTGACTCTTCACTTATCCCAGAAGGCACTGGGAATATGCAAATTATCCTCGCAAGACTCCTTCCCTGGCGTTCATATTTTATATAGAGAACTATGTGAGGGCTCACCTTTATATAGAAAGCTGTGTGAGGGCTCATACTGTATATAGGGGGCTATATGAGGGCTTATCCTGTATATAGGGTGCTATCTGGGGTTCATATTTTATATGGAGAGCTATGTGAAGGCTCATCCTGTATATAGAGAGCTATGTTAGGGCTTATCCTGTATATAGAGAGCTATGTGAGGGCTCATACTTTATATAGGGGGCTATGTGGGGGTTCATATTTTATATAGAGAGCTACGTGAGGGCTCATCCTTTATATAGAGAGCTTTGTGAGGGCTAATACTGTATATTGAGAGCTATGTGGGTGCTCATCCTGTACGAGGGTCTGCTGATAAGTCTTTAGCTTTGTGATCTTTTTTTGTTTCTATGGTAACACATACTACATCACATGAAAGTCTTATGTGTCTAATATATGTTTTCAAAATTTCATGTTTAAATCTTATGGCAACGGTGTTCTACGCACGTGGAAAAACAAAATGGCGGAGTCTAATGCAATATTCACAGCAACTGAGAGCAGAGGAGTGATAAAATTCTTGTTTCTGCAAGGAAAGTCCACAAAGGATATTCATGGTGATATCTCGCAGACATTGGGGAATCAATACACTTCATATTCCACAGTTAAAACTGGCCACTTCAGCACCAGTGATGAGGAACGTCATGGACGACCGAGAGTGGTTCTTGTTCTGGAGATCGGCAATGCTGTGCACAACCTCATACTGAGAATCAACGAATTTCAGCTAAAGCAATAGCAGACATCATGGGGATTTCCCGTGAATGTGTTTGTGTCCTTATCCATGAACATTTGGATATTTTAGAGGAAGCTATCTGCAAAGTGGGACCCTAAACTTCCAGGTCCATTTGTCAATGTTTCCAGACTGATAAGAACTTCCTGGATCGACTGGTCACTATGGATGAGACCTGGATTTATTTGTATGACCCTAAAAACAAGGAACAATCAAAAGAGTGGAGGCACAGTGGTTCTCCTCGTCCAAAGAAGTTCTGGATGCAAAAATCAGCCACTAAGGTGATGGTGTCTGTATTCTGGGATAAGGAGGGTGTGCTGCAAGTGGACTACCTTCAAAAGGGTTCCACCATCAATGCAAGCTATTACATTGAACTTTTGGACCAACTAAAGGCAGCTCCGAAGGCCAAAAGGTGCGGCAAGCTGTCCAAAGGAATCTTGTTCCTGCAAGACAATGCCTCCACTCACACTGCACAAGTGACCACAACAAAACTGTCAGAACTGGGCTTCCAGCTGGTTGACCACCCACCTTATTCACCAGATCTAGCTCCCTCTGACTATCATCTGTTTGGAAACTTGAAGAAAGACCTCAAGGGTACCAAATTTCACACCATTTCGGATTCCATAGCTGCTACAGATGCCTGGTTTGAGGCACAACCGAAATCCTTCTTTTTGCTAGGCTTACAGAACTTGGAATACCAATGTAAGAAGTGTGTTGACATCAGTGGAGAGTATGTGGAATAAATGTAAAGTTTCATCATCCTATCTCGTTTCTTACTGGGTAAACTCAGACTTATCAGCAGCCCCTCGTATATTGAGAGCTACAGTGCCTTGCAAAAGTATTAGGCTCTGTTGAATTTTTCAACCTTTTCCCATATTTCAGGCTTCAAACATAAAGATAAAAATTTTAATGTTGTGGTGAAGAATAACTGAAATAACTGAAAAGTGGGGCGTGCAATATTATTCGTCCCCTTTAAGTTAATACTTTGTAGTGTCACCTTTTGCTGCGATTACAGCTGCAAGACGCTTGAGTTTGTCTCTATCAATTTTGCATATCAAGAGACTGAAATTCTTGCCCATTCTTCCTTTGCAAACAGCTCGAGCTGAGTGAGGTTGGATGGAGAGCGTTTGTGAACAGCAGTTTTCAGCTCTTTCCACAGATTCTTGATTGGATTCAGGTCTGGACTTTGAATTGGCCATTCTAATACCTGAATACATTTATTTGTGAACCATTCCATTGTAGATTTTGCTTTATGTTTGGGATCATTGTCTTGTTGGAAGACAAATCTCCATCCCAGTCTCAGGTCTTTTGCAAACTCCAAGAGGTTTTCTTCAAGAATGGTCCTGTATTTGGCTCCATCCATCTTCCCATCAATTTTAACCATCTTCCCTGTCCCTGCTGAAGAAAAGCAGGCCCAAACCATGATGCTGCCACCACCATGTTTGACAGTTTCTCATCAGATGTTGGTAACAACTTATCCAGTCCACATAGGAAAGAGAAATCAAACCGTAGCTGTCCATAAATTAAGTGATGTGTAATAATGAGAAATAACAGGAAAAATGTATTGAATGCATAAAGAAAGATGTGCAAAAAGCCATGGAAAGTCATGACACCAGCTGAAATCTTATCAGTAATTAGAAAGCAATCCTGCAACTTATTGAAAAATAGCAGCTGGTTCAACTGATGTCCTATAAAAAAGTGACTCATTACCAAGGTGCCATACAAGAAACGTTGCCTGATGGGTAAAATCAATGGGCTGTCTCACGACTTTTGCAGCTTTCTTGTGCAAAACATACTGATGGCATTGGATACAGAAGATTTCTAAACTACAAAAAATTCCAGTCAGCACTTTTGGGGCCATAATCTAGAATTGAAAAGAAGAACATTTCACCATAAACCGGCTACACCTAGGTGCTTGTCTCAAGATTTCAGACAGAGGAGTGAAAAAAATTATCAGAAGAGGTGACCAAGAGCAAAGGACTAACTGTGGAGAGCTAGAGAAAGACCTGGAATAAGCAGGTAGCATTAGGGTATGTGCGCACGCTGCATTCTGTAATTGTACAAACAAAATGCACCCTCTGGCAGTGTCAAAGGAGAAATTTAGGTGAAGATAGCTAATGGTATCTTCATTCAGAGTATCAGAGGCATGGATCGAATTAGCTATATACAGTCATATGAAAAAGTTTGGGCACCCCTAGTAATGTTAACCTTTTTTCTTTATAACAATTTGGGTTTCTGCAACACCTAGTTCAGTTTTATATATCTAATAAATGATGGACTCAGTAAGATTTCTGGATTGAAATGAGGTTTATTGTACTAACAGAAAATGTGCAATCTGCATTTAAACAAAATTTGACAGGTGCATAAGTATGGGCACCTCAACATAAAAGTGACATTAATATTTTGGAGATCTTCCTTTTGCAAAAATCACAGCCTCTAGTCGCTTCCTGTAGCTTTTTAATGAGTTCCTGGATGAAGATATTTTTGACCATTCCTGTTTACAAAACAATTCCAGTTCAGTTAAGTTTGATGGTCGCCAAGCATGGACAGCCCGCTTCAAATCAACCCACAGATGTTCAATGATTTTCAGGTCTGGGGACTGGGATGGCCATTCCAGAACATTGTAATTGTTCCTCTGCATGAATGCCTGAGTAGATTTGGATTGGTGTTTTGGATCATTGTCTTGCTGAAATATCCACCCCCTGCGTAACTGCAACGTCGTCACTATTCATCAAGAATCTGCTGATACTGAGTTGAATCCATGCGACCCTCAACTTTAACAAGATTCCCGGTGTTGGCATTTGCCACACAGCCCCAAAGCATGATGGTACCTCCACCAAATTTTACTGTGGGTAGCAAGTGCTTTTCTTGGAATGCCGTGTTTTTTTGCCTCCATTCATAACGCCTTTTTGTATGACCAAACAACTCAATCTTTGTTTCATCAGTCCACAGGACCTTCTTCCAAAATGTAACTGGCTTGTCCAAATGTGCTTTTGCATACCTCCGGCGACTCTGTTTGTGGCGTGCTTGCAGAAACGGCTTATTTCGCATCACTCTCCCATACACCTTCTCCTTGTGCAAAGTGTGCTGTATTGTTGACCAATGCACAGTGACACCATCTGCAGCAAGATGATGTTGCAGGTCTTTGGAGCTGGTCTGTGGATTGTCCTTGACTGTTCTCACCATTCTTCTTCTCTGCCTTTCTGATATTTTTCTTGGCCTGCCACTTCTGGGCTTAACAAGAACTGTACCTGTGTTCTTCCATTTCCTTACTATGTTCCTCACAGTGGAAACTGACAGTTTAAATCTCTGAGACAACTTTTTGTATCCTTCCCCTGAACAACTATGTTGAATAATCTTTGTTTTCAGATCATTTGAGAGTTGTTTTGAGGATCCCATGATGCCACTCTTCATAGGAGATTCAAATAGGAGACCAACTTGCAAGTGGCCACCTTAAATACCTTTTCTCATGATTGAATACACCTGCCTATGAAGTTCAAAGCTCAATGAAGTTACAAAACCAATTTAGTGCCTCAGTAAGCCAGTAAAAAGTAGTTAGGAGTGTTCAAATCAAGAAATTGCTAAGGGTGCCGATACTTATGCACCTGTCAAATTTTGTTTGAATGCAGATTGCACATTTTCTGTTAGTACAATAAACCTCATTTCAATCCAGAAATATTACTGAGTCCATCATTTATTAGATATATGAAACTGAAATAGCTGTTGCAAAAACCCAAATTGTTATAAAGAAAAAAGGTTAACATTAATAGGGGTGCCCAAACTTTTTCATATGACTGTATCTGTGCAGATATTACTGAATCAGACAATGATCACACAAAACGTGTTCACCGTATGAGCCAATGTCATAGACTGGACTCGTTTATTGAAAAATACTCAATTATACAGAATGAGCAGGATGCTCAGTGCAGCTCCGGTGGATCGACCCTTCTGTAATGTGAGGCGTGAATCCATGTTGTCCTGCCATTGAGCTTCATCGAAATTTCTATGGTGGGGACAAGCTGGATCAACTCATCTAATCTTGACTCATGACTCTTTCTCGCTTGTCCCTTTAGGATTAATCAGTGTCCTGACTGAAAACCATATACTACAAACCCTGATTTAGGATCTGGAATTAGAAAATACACTTGTTTATTTCACTATTTAGTCAATCATATGAAAATTGTACGTGCCTTGTGTTAAACCAAAAAAATCATTTTACATAGAGACCTGTTTGTTTTTTGTGTTTTTTTTTACATACCACTTGCATTATGTGGATTTTCAGCAATGATGTTGCTTTCTGCACTGGAATGCCTCTGACCAAACCTGGAAAGAAATCTACACAACACGCACAGACTTGCATACAACGTGCTCATGATATACATCTATAATCAGTTTGCGGTCTCTAAAAATGGGTAGAGCAGGTGCAGGGTGCTTCTGTGAACTCTTTTCAGTTTTGTCTCATTGTTTTAAGAACGTGTTTTACAAGACCGGGTGAGTCTGCCCACCTGGGTACTGAACCCTGGCATCACCAAAGCACACACTGATATTCGTCTTTCACAGATTTTAGTCCATGTTACCTGGGCCATCATTGAGAAGAGATCTCATGGCAGAGAAAGCTTACCGCCCTTTATCCACAGACCTTCCTCAGTCAGCTGGCTCCCTGCATCTCGCACTCCATTCCTTGTTGATTCGCTTGTTCCTGTAGGGATTTAAGAACACAAGGAGTAACAGAAGTCACTGACGTGACAGGTGCCACCGAGGTATGGTCCATATGCATTGGTAAAGGACTCCTCAACTCTAGGCCCGTTCACTGCTTCTTGGTCAGCTGCACCTGTGCGGGGATCTCCATCCGATTCCATCAGCTCAGATTTAGACTTTATCTACAGCATACCTAGCTCATTTGACAACAGGAAAGATCTACATCCTACATACACATTTTGACTATCTTACCTACCTCTGCTTCACCCACTAGAGAGGGGATTAATATGTCACTTCCTCCTGTACCGATAGAAGGGGAGGGAGTGGTTCAAATGTACACTACCTCATGTTGTGTAAACCGTGATATTTCCAGTGTAGAATCGACCAGCATCTTGTTCCATCTATAAAAACAAAAAAAAGAAATATGCATTAGATCATCTATCCAATATGTCTGTCCATCTATAAAAACAAAAACTAAAGAAATATGCATTAGATCATCTATCCAATATGTCTGCTGTGCCTTCTACTGCTGGAAAATTTTGAAACCTTACAATAGACAACACGATTCATATATATTCTGTATCTGTAAAAGAAAAGAAAACTAATTAATACTGGCAATTTGTATGCAGAAACACAAAACAAAAAGATGACCATAAAAACAAAAAAACCCTAATTTGCATATTTCAAAAAATCTAATTTTCCCTGCAAAGTTAATTTAATTATTTAGATATTAGCAGGATACTATTAATAATATCTGGTGAAATCCTGAACTCTAAGGGTTAAACAAAACCCACCCAACCAGCCAAGAAACACTCATCAGTAAAAAGTGAAACACATGCAGCCTTGCAAATCTCTGCTGAAACCATTTTATTTTCCTTTTTCTCTTCTTCGTCAGTTTTTTTCTTAGGAGCTGACTTAGCCCCCACCTTTCCCTGTCACTCTCACGTCTCGCTGCAGTGTCAACTTGGCCTTGGAGACCCGCTTCTTGGACTGATTTAAAGGGATACTGTGATACTCCAGGAAAAAGGCACACCTGGCTTCAGATAGATCATTACTAGATCTACAGGGAGTTTACCCACATCATTAGGCCCTTTTGACCATAATGGTCTACATCAGATTCATCAGCACATGGCATAGAGAGCATCACAGTAAGAAGTACCCGTAGGAGGCAAGTCTCCTCACACCCTTCTGGGAAACTTACTTTAGTCAGGGTGAGAGTAATACCTCCTTCTCCATCTTAATTTATAGCAACCTTTAATTTATTCAACAAATCAAATTTTAATAAATTGACTCGAAAGATTTTTTGACAACACGAACTGGTTGTGAATTACAGGGAAAGATCCATCCGGTACCGGTCAATGTATGCGTAGTGGGTAATCCATCTACGCCCACTAGGGTAAGGACATCATCAGAAAGGGGCAGGGTGTGATCAGGTGGTATATCAAATATTTTAACAATAGAATTGACCGCCCTAGTCTCCACCATGAATTTAATAGAGGTCCCTGTGACATCTAAAGTTACAGATGTAGAAAAACCCTGATTTGAACTGACCATCACGACAGAATTTGATTGGCCACACCTTCATTGTGCATTTATGTGCTGCAGGTTTTGGTTATGGTTTTGAGGGTACCCGGCCACACTCTTTTAGGGTACGGCACCTTCTCTGGAAGTGACCGGGCTGGCCACAACGCCAACAGATAAGACATTGGTTTTGATGGCCACGTTGATTATTGTCATAACAAGGTTATGTTGTGGCTGAATATGCTGTGGCTGAAAGTATTATGGCTGCTGCTGCATAGGGCAGTATTCTTGTTGACACTGTGGTTTGAAGGTACATAGACAGGGTTTGGGCCCTGTTGGGGCATGGGCTGTGGTAAGGGCTGCGCTGGTGTGTTAGTATACACCAGTGCTGGGGTATTCTATTTAAATTTCGGGGCTGGATGTTTTACCAGGCTTCTCTGGAAGCTTTTAACAACCAGGATAGCATCTTTGGCAGGAGGATTTATGATCTCGGGTCGAGTGGACATTACCATGTCCTTAAGGTCTGTTTGCAGACCTTCAAAAAAGGTGGTGATTAGGAGGTTGGCTTGTGACTTATTGGTCGTAGTGAACCCGAGATCCGAGAGACTCGTTGGAGCCTGGCATAATATTTTTCAGCAGATCCCCCTTTCTCCTGCACAACGTCCTTCAAATTAGTGGCTTGTTCCACCAATTGCTCTTGAGCCCATCTTCTATCTCTGTGTGCTGTAATGAACTCAGATGAACCTCTGAGGTCAGTGCCAGAACACAGGGGTCCGCAGCAGTGACATAAGATCTTCACCCGAGTTCACTGTCATCACGCGGCTCTCTATGTCGCGGCCTCATTTGTGATCACAAGTGAAGGACTCACCTGTGATTGCAAATCACCTGAGTGACTGAAGTGAGCCGCACAATCAATGGTGCTGTCACTCAGGTTACCTGCGGCCACAGCTGAAGTCCTCCACCTGAGACAGTTGGAGGATCCAGCTGCGGCCGCGGGGAACCTGAGCGACGTCACCGCTGACAGCGTGACTCACTTCAGTTGCTCCGTGAAGCTCACGGAGAGCGGTCGTGCTCTACAGCCGCTCCTGTCAGCTTCCGATGTAGCAGAGCTGAAACGTTGTGGGATCTCGTGTAAATTACGTCAGACCTGGAGGAGTGTTTGGGGATTATTAAAGTGGTGAAAGAGGGTGTTTTTTTCGTCTTTTATTTCAAATAAAGGATTTTTCGGTGTTTGTGTTTATATATTTCACTACAGTTTCGTGATGGGGGGTGTCTCATAGACACCTGCCATCACTAAGCTAGGACTTTGTGGCAGCTATGGGCTGCCATTAACTCCTTATTACCCCGATTGCCACCGCACCAGGGCAATGGGAATGAGCCGGGTAGAGTCCCTGGACTGTCACATCTAATGGACGCGGCATTTCGGGCGGCTGTTGGCTAATATTTTTAGGCTTGGTGCGCCACATAGCGTGGGGCTCCCCATCCTGAATATACCAGCCCTCAGCCATGTGGCTTTACCTTGACTGGTATCAAAATTAGGGGGGACTGCACGCCGTATTTTTAAATTTTTTATTTATATATTTTACTGCACAATATAGACCCGCCCACTGGCGGCTGTGATTGGTTGCAGTGAGACAGCTGTCACTCAGCGTAGGGGCTCTTCTGACTGCAACCAATCATAGGCGCCGGTGTGCGGGTGAGGCAGTGAGTATGAGGTGGAATAATGAGCGGCCGGCATTTTCAAAAGCAGGAGAAGACGCTGGAGCAGTGTGACAGCTGTGCAGCCCCACGCCACGCCAGTGATCGGTGAGTATGAGAGAGGGCGTGAGAGGGAGAAACCAACCGACCGACAGAGCGAGGGAGAGACCAACCGACAGACAGAGAGAGTGAGACCGACATCGACAGAGAGAGAGACCGAAAAACCTGTTTTGTTTGTGAAAAAAGCATGCAGAATGCAACAAAAATGCAGTGCAAGTGCACAGCTAAACGTTTTGGTTGCGTTTTGACACACCTCTTCATTTCAATGGGTGAAAAATGCAACCAAAATGCACAAAATAAGTGACATGTTGCTTCGATTTTGTCAAATATTTGGCATCCAAAATGCTGTCTAAAAAAAAGCAACGTGCGTTTGGAAATTTGCAGACTTCTCATAGAGTTTGCTGGGGAAGCACAACGCATGCATTTTGTCATTGAGGCGCTGCAGTTTTAAACGCAGCCAAAATGCAGGAAAATTGCACACGTGCGCACACAGCCTTATTGCAAAGAAAACAATACGCAATACACCCCCCTCCATGGCCTGTATGCACGCTCACCACGAAAGACTCAATTTTTGACCAAAGTGTATATTCAAGCATGTTTAAAGTTTGCTCAACAACATTTAGACAAGTCTGTGAAATAATGGGCGAACATAGTCTGGTCAGATGAGACAAAAATTGAACACTTTGGAAGCAAATAATAAAAAAAAAACAACACATACCAACAGTGAAGTTTTGAGATGGGAACATCATGGTGTGAGGGTATTTTTCAGCATATGGCAGCAAGTGTCTTGAAGCTTCATCACAAACAAAGGCTTTTGTGCAAAATATTAATTAAATTTCAGTAAGTGTGTGCAATACTTTTTCTCTATTTCGTTACAAATCACTTAAGTTATGGACATCGGTGGTTTGATTTATTTGCCTGTGTGGATTGGATGGGTTGTTACCGACATCTGGTAAGAAATTCATTTCAATGGCATTTACTAAAATCAGTTACATGTTCAATACTTATTTCAGCCCTGTATATATGCTAGAAATGTATTATTCTGTAAACTCTATGTAATATACTGTATGTACAGATATCTCATGTTATATACAATTAACATGTGACTGGTAGAATATCTGGACATCATATGATATACACAGGATAAGTGACTGGTACATCATATACTATAACCACTATTTGTTGATGTGGAGTTGAAGTTTACATTGGTGACTTGGTTGATCAAGTATCTGAAAAAATACACAAAAAATATTCATAGACGTATGTGTGGCGCCCCTGAGGCTTCAGTCGCCACAGAATATGGCACCTAACATTGGGTGTAATGCTAAACCCCGTTCCCTTTTACATAGTTACATAGGTTGACAAAAGACCTAGGTCCATCCAGTTCAACCTTCCTCCACCAATTCGACATTTTGTCCCTAAGTCACTTGTAACCAACAATGTTGTGTGTACTGAGGAAATCATCCAGCCCTTTTTTAAAAGCTGTTATAGTATCTGCCATTACCTCCTGAGGAGGTCAGTCCAGGTTTCACCACATTACACACTAGGTTGCCCTGTTCCTACTGGGGACTAAACTAGGGTCGGTTGATAAAGGGGTCGCCGACAGAGTGGCATTTACAGGATGCCCTCAACTGGGGCTCCAGTCCCACTAGCTTAGGACCTGGGAGGGGTGAGGTGCAGCTAGTAGGGTGAGTCAGGAGCCAACAGAACAGTTAGAGAGTTCTCCAGCAGGAGAGGATGGGAGCAGTTGCATCTTACAGGTGCTCCGGTGGGAAGGAGGAGAGAGCTCACACGGTTGCCATAGGGAGAGTGAACTTGCTCCCTACGGAGTCGACACCACACAGGGTGGCAGGACCCTAGGAAAGATCATACTTCACATTGGATTTCCAGAATATGCCCGGATGGGGAAAGTGTCAATCTTCCCTGGCCACATAGCGCCTGAGCACAATGCCATAAAGGATCCGGAGCCTCGCTTCAAGCCGGACCCCACATCGGAACCGCAGCACCTGCAGATAGGGACAAGAGTACATCTCGTGAAATCCAGGGTCCCCTCGTAGGTTCAAGCCAGGGGATCTACAGACAGGCATTACAAGGAGAAACCCACTGAACACCAAACCCGACTGATCTCTAAAGGGATTTGGGTTAGATGGAGCCCATCATAGGAAGTGACCGGTATTACCTGAGTGAGCGGCATCGTACAAGTGAGTAAACAACCTGGAACCGCAACTATAGACTTGGACTCTTTATTACCCGTACTGCCACTCCCTGCTGCCATTACTACTCCCCTCATCATCCTCCCTGGGGCCCGTTCTACCTGTGGAGAGCAATCCCATCCCTGGCTGCTACTGCCATCTGCCCCGGAGGACACCGACAGCAGCGGCGGCCCATTCCCTGACCGCATACCCCAGGTGGCGTCACGACAACCACCTCACAACTACCTCCATCATCTCTTCTCTGCCATTTTCTGTACGCCACGGGGCAACGGAGGCAGGCTAGGCCGCCCGTGACCACGACACAAAAATATGTTTTTTTGAGGAGTGTAGAAAAGAACAGTGTACATTGCTTTACTACATATTTGAAAGCGTATATCTGGCTTAAAGTTTGTAATACGTACCCATGTATGACACCTGAGAAGTGCAAGAGCTCATAGGAACCGGTCCAAGTGCTGTCAGTTTTTTCCACAGGCCGTACTCACAGACAATATGGCTGAGTGAACACAGCCTATGAAGCAGCTGAACATAAACCTGTCACAAGGTTTTTCCTAATATAAAGTACGGCCACTACTTTTAAATTTGCTTTTACAGCATTATAGTAAGCTGCGTGTATGACCCCAAGCATAGCACAAATAAGGGCTTTTTTTTATATCCACAGCTGGCGACCAAGTCCGATGGGGACCTCTGGTCTTGATCTGGAGCCTTTTTTCTTCCTACAAGAGCCATTGCCTTTCCCTGCGTTGTGTAGCGGATGTGTCCTACGTCATCCACATGTGTTTCCCGACCTCGCTCCTGCACAGGCATACTTCTCTTTGATCTGGCAAGGGCTGGGTAAGGCTAAAGAGTGCTGATTACCCAGAAATAAAGCCGCCACATGCACACTGCAATACTTTCCTCAGCCTAATGGCGATGGCGATTGTAAGAAGAAGCTGCACTGGATCAAGACCAGAGATGCCCATCGGACCGTACCGCAATGGCGGTGGGTATAATAAAAGCTCTTTTTCTGTACTATGCAGAGGGGCTTGGGGAAATACATGCAGCTTACTAGATTACTGTAAAAGAAGTCTTAAAGGCGGTGGCTGTACTTTATATATCAGTAAAACCTAATGACAGATTCCTATTAAGAATGGGTTGCTATTCATGGGCCACTCCTGTGTACTTTCCCCCCATGCCAAAATTTGGCAGCCAGCCGCTGGCATGCAGTAATTGTTCTGAATGTAAATAAAGGGTGGGCCATAAATATGGATACACCCTGATGATATCACCTTACCGTTTGTGGCTTATTAGTACATGGGAGGGGCAAAACATTTGAGGCCGGGTCATGCCCATGGTGGCCATCTGCAAAGCAGCCATTTTTAATTCAACTTTTTTTTTTTTATCAGAGTGTATGCATCCATACTTATGGCCCACCTTATACATGTTCAGGACATTCTCTTTTTCTGACTCAAAAGGTTTGAAAAGATATAGAATTGTGCATAATCTTACTTGCAATGCCACGTCAGTCATCTACTTAGCAACCTCTCCCTGCAACCTTGCCCATGTAGGCATACCGACTCAATAGCTAAAAGTCTGTGCCCTTGAACATGTTAAAAATATAAAAACAGTGATAAATGGCATCCAATTCCACTACATTTTCATGACTTCCATCATTGTAATCTCAAAAGTTTCCATATTGGGGGAACAGACGACATAAATGTTTATATCTGTGGAGGAGACATTAAAAAAAATCGTTTCTAAAGATAGAAACTAAATAGATTGTGCTTTTAGATCTAAAATTCTCTAATGGACTCATTGAGTACATTAGTTATAATTAGTGATGAGCGATTTTTGTTACTCGCACGAATAGTACAGTGTTCATGTTATTCGTTTCTCGTTGAGTATTTTGGTCCTTAGCAGGGCAATACTGATATGTGTCTGCCAAAAAGTAAAATATAACTTTTATTAATGACTAACAATAAAAAGCACACTGACAGACAAACAAATAAGCTGTAATGAAACATGCAGTGTCACAAAGTGAATTCTCATAGGAGAAATAACCGGGGGGGGGGGGGGGGGAACCAATTACAGTTATTAATCAATAAACTGTTATTATGCGGTCATAAACCTCCCAAAAGAATTCAGGGGGAGATATAGCTTAATTCAAAGCACACATAGCAGAGAAAAACACGTTCATGAGTGTAGCCTAAGGGTATGTGCGCACTAGGCGTTTTTTTCACGCTGCGTTTTTTTGTGCGCTTTTGTCTCAAAAAACGCACCCGTAGCTAAAAAAACGCGACAAAAACGCATGCGTTTTTACCGCGATGTGGTGCGATTTTTGCTGCGTTTTTGCTCACTGCGTTTTTAATCAGTGCACAATGCCATTAAAGATGGTTGATGAAAAGAAAAAAAAAAAGGTCTGATGTCATTTCCTTCTTCAAAATGTTCATTGTATGGAGGAGAGCAGACAGCTGCAGAACTAGTGTATGCAGGAGAGCAGACAGCAGCTGCAGAACTACAAGGCTCAGCATCCTCCATCCAGGACTGTATGCAGGAGTTTTTTGCCCAAAAAGAAAAAAAAAATGACATGGGTTTCGCTATATTTTTGTATGCTAGCCAGGTACAGCAGGCAGGTACAGGCTGCCCCCAATCCCCAGCTGCCTATTTGTACCCGGCTGGGAATCAAAAATATAGGGAAGCCCTTTTTTTTTTTTTATTTCATGAATTTCAAGAAATAATTTAAAAAAAATGACATAGGCTTCGCCCAATTTTTGAGTCCAGCCAGGTACAACTAGGCAGCTGGGGATTGGAATCCGCAGTGCAGAGTGCCCAAGCTTTCTGGGCACCCCCGCTGCGAATTGCAGTCCGCAGCCGCCCCAGAAAATGGCGCTTTCATAGAAGCGACATCTTCTGGCGCTGTATCCAACTCTTCCAGCTACCCTGGTGACTGTGGCTCGCTGGGTAATAATGGAGTTAGGGCTAGCTGTATATTATCAGCTGGCCCTAAGCCCGAAATTCATGGTGTCACGCCAATATTAGACATGGCCACCATGAATTTCTAGTAAAGATAAAAAATAAACAAAACACAACACAGAAAAATATTTTTATTAGAAATAAAACACAACACAATTAGTGACTCCATCTTTATTGAAATAAAGACCCCCCCCCCCCTCCGCAGTAATCCTGGGTCAAGGGTCCCTCGCCGTCCAATCCGGATCCAATATCATCTGATCGGTTTGCTGGAAGGCAAAGCGATCAGATGATGTGTCAGGTTAAAGGACGTGAATCACATCACACATCAGCTGATTGTATAAAAGCCAATTATACAATCAGCTGAAGTATAAAAAAAAATAAAAAATAAATAAATACTCACGTCTGTGCTGATTACCGGCAGCTCCTGGAGCTATCGGATGAGAGTCTGATCCTGTCCCATCGCTGCAGGAGCTGCCGGTAATCAGCTGATGAAGTCTCCTGACGGCAGGATCAGCTGATAGCCGGCCGGGCGCGAAAAAGCCGGCGACACCGCGAGAATTACGATCAGCTGATGCGTCAGGTGACTGCATCAAGTGATCCACCGCCAGGTCCTGCAAGCTTTGTACGTGCCCCGGGGAGACTGCACACAGCCAAAGCGGCGGTACCGGGACAGGAGCTGGGAGCGGGCATGGCACCGGGACCCTGCAGACAGGTGAGTATATATGACATTTTTTTTTTCTACTGTTCACTTTTGTTTTCGCCGCTGCCTCCACCTCCCGCCCAGACATGGCGCCGCACGGAGCTGACATGGCACCGGGCGGGTTGTGGATGCAGCGGTGATGGTACCGGGAGGATTCATGCTTCTGTGTTTACCAACAGAAGGAATCCTCTTCCTCTACACGTCACTTTACTGCCCACCCCTTGCGTTTATAGCTGCGTTTTAGTCATAGAAACGCAGCTATATGCGTTTTTCATTGCGTTGTTGAACATCTCATTGAACTCAATGGGTGAAAAACGCAGTGAAAAACGCAGAAATAATTGACATGCTGCATTTTTGTGGTCACCACAAAAACGCAGCTACAAAAAAACGCTGTGTGCGGACAGCATTTCTGAAAACCCATAGACATTGCTGGGGAAGCAATGTCACTGCGTTTTCAGCACAAAAACGCGGTAAAAATCGCCGCTAAAAACGCAGCAAAAACGCCTAGTGCGCACAAGGCCTAAACAACCCATCCCGCTCAAAGCCTGAATAAAGGCAGTCTGTAGGCAGGAACAATGTATGAGTGAGAACATGTCCCTATAAAAATGATAAGGCCAAATGAAGAGCTATACACATAGAATGTATCCTATGGTTAATAAAATACACCGCCCGGATGTTTCTGTATTTGCCCAGCATTATTCATGAGTAAGATCTAACTGCTCTACTGGCTACTGTCTCTCCCCTGATGAGTGTAACAAATTGTGTCGGGAGGTCCAGGAGCTTTGATGACTGAAGTCAAAGGGTTGCCACCAAGGAGAGTATGGTGTGGTAATAATATTTGAACTCCCCCTCTACTTTATGGTGACCTTTTTCTCTTACTGCTTATTGTGCATATCATCCCTATGGTTGTTATTGTCCTCTCTGTTGGGAGTTTCTATGGGATTTGGTTGTGATAAAGATACGACTGTTACCCCCCTCCTATATCCTAGATGGACATCTTAAATATTTAATTAGATTTTTTTCCCTTTGGTTTTTTCTCTTTGGGACACTGCCTGTTTCATTACAGCTTATTTGTTTGTCTGTCAGTGTGCTTATTATTCATTAATAAAAGTTATATTTTACTTTGTTTTTGGCACCCACATATTAGTATTGCCCTGCTATTTGTATCATACATTTTGGGTAATCTTAGACCATATTGATTATTTTTGTATTTTTCTCCTTGCCTCGTGATTTTCGAGTCTCCTCCCCGCATATTTGTTGACTGATTTTCAGCCTCTATTCATGCGATGTTTGCTTCCCAATCACAGTAATACCACAGCCATCTTTGCTACTGGTGTGACGCCCTGGCAAAACCAGGTAGTCACAGGGTTAATCCTCCTTGGTAACCTGATCCCACTGGTATAGCAAGGCAACCGCACCCTTCCCCCCAGTGTACTGATAAGAACAGAAGGGGAGGAGTTTTAGGGAGTGAGATGTAGTAGGGAGAGGAGAGCAGTCGGGAGTTGTAGCTCTCGGGATGCTGCTAAAAGAGAGGTGAAGACCCCGATAGTAAAGTGTGCTCCAGGAGTGCCGGGACAGGCTGTGCGTGAGGAAGGGACCTGAGGTGATCGGGACAGGGTAGTGGCCCGCCGATACCGAGAGAGGGCCCGGATCACCGCCGGGGAGTGGGCTCCCCGTTCCCGGCCGAGGAGGAGAACAGAGAAGGAGAGGGAGGACCTTGCTGTACTGCAGGTGGGATCCGAATAACACCCGCCGAGGACCTACGTTCACCGGCAGTTCCTGGATAAATACAAACTCTGTGTGTGTTATTCTCAAGGTGACAGTGAGTACCGCCCACCATCCCCCAGTCCAACCTGCGCCATCACTCCCGGCACTATCTCACCAGGCCTCGGGGCACCCATCCCCACCCTCGTGGGCGAGGAGCGCTGCTCGAGCCCCGGGTCCGGCTCCTCTCGAGCCACCAAAGAGAAGGTACCGGACCCGAGCGTGATCCCCCCGAGCAGCCCCCGGGACGGAGGACTGGCCCCCGCCCGCGACTCTGGCATTATGGGAGGCGCAGTGGAAAAAATGACTTGTAGTCATTAAAGCAGTAGAATTATGCTTAGCGAGTTTATCCATTGCTGTCACACTACTTCTGGTCCGATCATTAAAGTTCATGAATATGCACTGTTTCCCCCGCCCACTCTCTGTAACAGTGTTGGTGATTTGTTGCAGTCCTGCTACCCCCACCCACTCTCTGTGCCAGCGTCTGTGATTGGTTGCCATCACACTATCTGTCTGGGTCCCTAACGTGGACTAAAAATAAGTAAATAATTGTAAAAAAATGATGTATGGTTCCTCATATTTTCATACACGGCACAAATAAAGCAGATGGCTACATGCTGCAGCACCCAGCTGTGTGCGTTATCTTGGCAGTATATGATAATATGAGGAACACCATGCGTTTTTGAATTATTTAAATAAATAAATTGAAAAAATCGTTGTGACATTTCCCCCAATTTTGATACCCAGCCAAGATAATATAGTTGTATATTATGTAATATATGTAAATATTGATTTCTTTATTTCTCACTTCACAGCGACTATACATGATAAAGGCCGTTGGGCCGAAACG
Source organism: Anomaloglossus baeobatrachus (assembly GCF_048569485.1). Lineage (NCBI taxonomy): Eukaryota > Metazoa > Chordata > Amphibia > Anura > Aromobatidae > Anomaloglossus > Anomaloglossus baeobatrachus. The sequence continues at coordinate 325,658 of NW_027441945.1, forward strand.
TCCACCATCTTTTGTCGCCATCAAATAAATAATCACTTTTTTGCAAAGAAAAAAACTTTTTGTCTTCATTTTATCAACAAGAGAGTGCAGTGTCTATTATATAATATGTTCTGGGACTATTGACCCCACACTAGCACCTCTAATGAAACCATACTCTAGCTGAGTGCACACCAATACCCTATAACTCTGACAGCCAAGATAAAGTGGCTAGTATTCTCAGGCAGGGGAGTTCCATGGTTATTGGGCCCCCTCAGGATAAAAATAGCAGCCCGCAACCGCCCAAGAATTGGTGTGTCCATTAGAGTAATTTGTGGGCTATAGTAACATTTTTTGCGAAAAAGTTAGATTCATTTTTTCCTTCCATATTGCTTTTTTTTATTTTCCTGTGAAGCATGTAAAAGGTTATAAACTGGTGGAAACGGGCTTGAGTGGTGAACGAGCTAAAATAGTCTCTTTCTATGAGGCCTGCAGTATCAAATTGGATTCCTGATGAAGCCACAAAACCGGGAATCAGAGACTCCTAATTGCCAGGGTGTGAGGACCATTGGGGATCACTATCTGTCGGCATTCCTCATCGGAAGTCCGGGGGCGTCTAGGTGGGGGTTCATTCTCACTAGAGGAGTTAGAAGAGGAGGTGGAAACACAGAGGAATATTGAATCCTCTCCCTCACTCTGTCAGATGCATGCGTGTGCCTCAGCTGAATACACTGTTTGGGATGAATGGCACTTTTTTTTTCATGGCTTCTTTGTGTGTTTGTAGCGTTTTCACGTGTGTTGTGTAACCAAATTTTATTCAGATGTGTTTATATAGTAAACGAAAAATAAAAGAAGAAAAAAATTAGAAGAAAGGAAGAGAACTGAAAAATATATAAGAACATTAAAGTGTATAATGCTGTAATTGAATGTTAATAAAGACCGTTATTGAACTCCTGCAACTGACCTGCTGTAACAGTATATCTATAGAGCAGTAGGAAAATATCGGTAATAAAATAATGCCTACAATAATTGTCCAGTACATTTCTAAACTAAATTAAAATGTAAAAATGACTAACCATGGTAGGAAAAACGTGTTATAATTGCTCTAGAAACCTACACAAATTATAGGGAAGAAGACAGACTTCAGTAAAAGCAGTTACTGAGCGCCCACAACTTACAAAAAGGGGAGGTTTACGCCATTGTTTTCTCCACATTCGAGAAAACCAGTCCAATGAGTATGAACAGGGTTGCATCAGTTTTTCCTCAGAGTTGGAGAGGAAAAAAATCTCCATGTTTTACATTCTGCCAGACCGCGAAAATCGGTCAGATGTCATCAAAATGCAGTTCTGATTATTGCCACGGACACACAGACTTAGGCCTGTTTCACACGTCAGTGAAAATCACGGATGTTTTTCACTGACATGTAAAAAACGCATATGTCCCTCCATGTTCGGTGTTCGGTGATGCATTCAACGTGGGTTGTCCGTGTGCAATCCGTGATCCGTGCTCCGTCATCCGTGATTGCACATGGAGATATACTCACCTGTCCTGTTGCTGCTGTCCATGGTGCTGAAGTCTCCAGCTCTGTAGCATCTGCCTGCCACTGTCTCTAGTTTCTGCAGCTTCTTCTGGGTCCGTCTCTGGCTGCATAAATGAATATGCATACCATAATGAGACAGCCAGGAAAAAGCTGAAAGCACAGGCTGAACACAGCGTCGCTGGAGAAGGTGAGTTGAAAATGTTTTTTATTTTCAATGTCCATGTTTTTCTGGTACGTGTTTCACAGATCATACCACTGTGTGGTCCGTGGAACATCAGTGATGCCAGAAAAACGGACATGTCTCCTTGCGGCAATCACAGACATGCGTGTACACCGCACGGAGACACGGTCAGTGAGAAATCACTGATGTGTGCGCAGACTAATTGATTATAATGGGTCTGCGTATGCCCATATTTCTGGTACGTATAAACACTAGCACATACGTACCAGAATCACTGATGTCTAAAATAGGCCTTACATTGCCTATTTTGATCCCACACTTGGATCAAAATCTGACATGTCACCGATTTTTTTTTTTTTTTTTTTCCATGCTGACCACTCGTTATGAGGAAAAAAAATCAGACATGTGCATAGCCCCATAGAACATCAAAAATACGAGTGCTGTATGTGAAAGCAGTTCTGTGAAAGTTTTTTTATTGTAGTTGATAAGTTTTACATGCATGTAGTAATGTGTTGTGTTTTTCTTTTTTTTTTAATCTGCAGTGAGGTGTTTCCTTCGGATTCTTCTACATCTGGTATGATTACATCTGTGACTTTATATTTTATTCACAATTTGTTTTATAGATTTTGGAAAAGGTACATGTAAAAATGTTCTAACATTAACAATAAAATCATAAAAGAGCATGGATCAGGGATGAGCAATTATTTTTCCAAAGGGCCTATATGAGAGACTAGCATTGCGTTAAATTTGCAGACCACCACAGGTATGGTTTTAGCATATAAAGATCTCTAAATTATGGATAAAAAAAAATATTAAAAAATAATTCTAACGCAAACAGTCCCATTCTCACACCACATAAAAATACCCAATTAAAGGGCCAAAGCTCTCATTGAGCCCAATTGGAGTCCTTGTGTCCAATCTATAAATTCAGTGACTCAAGTTGCGCAAGGGCCTTAAATAGGTTACCACCTCTAACCTCTGATCTATGGCCTTTATAATTAATTTGCTTGAGTCAGATTTATGGTACAATTGGAAATGTTTTGGTAGGGTTTTTAGGTGTTCCATCTCATGTAGAGTCTTTGTTTTCTCAATGTCCCTGATGTGCTCACGGACTCCCACCTGTAAATCCCTTGTGGTCATCCCTATGTAGACTTTCTGGCATGGACACTGGGAGTAATATATCACGCCCTTAGAAGCACAAGTATGTTGGTGATTTTTTTGTAAGTTTGTGTTCCTTCTGATTTTTTTTAAAGGTAACCTGTCACCAGATTTGGACACTACCACTGAGTCCTTTTTTGCAGCATTCCACAATACTGTATATAAGAGCCCAGAGAGTGCTGTATAATGTAAAAAATATTTTTTTAATAACTGGAGGGAGGGGGGGGCGGTCTGGTCTGATGGGTGTCGCTGCTGTCCAAGCCCGGCACTTCCTTTCTCCGGTCCGACGCCTGCTCTCTGCTGCGATCTCTGTCCTTCTTCCAAGCCCAGTTTTGATGACGCGTCTACATCATCCAAAAAAGACGACATTGCGGTCCTGCCCAGGCGCACTTTGATCTGCCCTACTGAGGCAGATCAAAGTACTGTAATACGTAGGTGTGAGGGAAGGTTAATGACTGCTGTTATTATCCCCTTATTGCCCCAATTGCTACTGCACCAGGGCATTCGGAAAGAGTTGGGTAAAGTGTCGGGATTGTCACATCTAATGGATGTGACAGTCCTGGATGGCTGCGGACTTCTTTTTTTAGGCTTGCGGGGGGGCACAATAACCATGGACCGACCCATCCTGAGAATACCAGCTCCAAGCTGTCGCTTAATCATGACTGGGTATCAAAATGGGCGGGGAAAGGACCGCAGAACATTTTTTTTAAAAAATATTTATTTAAATATTTTTTATTTTTAAAAGCGCATGCGGTTCCTTTAATTTTGATACACAGCCAAGATAACGTGCAAAGTTGGGGACTGCAGCCTGCAGCTGTATGCCTTGTCCTTGTTGGGACGACCCTACGCCATTTTTTTAAATTTATTTTTACACCAATCTAGATGTAGACAGCATGTGCATCTAGATTGAAAGCTGTCTTTTAAGGGTGCTTTACATGCTGCGACATCGCTAGCGATCTCGTTAGCGATGTAACACACCAGATCGCACATACGATCTGCTGAGATCGCACATAGGTCATTTTTGTAGCGCCGGTCACATGTGCGATCTCGGCAGATCGTATGTGATCTGGCGTGTTACATCGCTAACGAGATCGCTAGCGATGTCGCAGCGTGTAAAGCACCCTTTACAGTATGAGTCCGTCCATCACTAATCCATAGACAAACAAAAAGTGCATAGTGTTCATATTGTTGTGTAAACAGAAATATGATATGTAAAATTAAACATGACATGCCATAAGGCAAGCAAAATCAAGAAATTCAAAAAACTAAATTATTGAGTAAATGTATTAAATATTAGTTGTATCCTAACTATAATTAAATTGTTGTACAATGTTGTTCTCCACTTTTCTTAGATAATCTTTTTTCTTATTTTCTCATAGGCACTTCATTCAGGGAAAAGACCCAATCAAAGTCAACATCTAAGTCACTGAGCGGGTCGCGTGAAGTACCTCAAAATTTGCAGACCACCTCAGGTATGGTTTTAGCAAATACAGATCTCTAAATTATGGATAAAAAAACTATTAAAAATAATTTTAACACAAACAGTCCCATTCTCACACCACATAAAAATACCCAATTAAAGAAAGCAGCCAAAGCTCTCATTGAGCCCAATAGGAGTCCTTGTGTCCAATCTATAAATAAAGTGACTCAAGTTGCGCAAGGGCCTTAAATAGGTTACCACCTCTAACCTCTGATCTATGGCCTTTATAATTAATTTGCTTGAGTCAGATTCATGGTACAATTGGAAATGTTTTGGTAGGGATTTTAGGTGTTCCGTCTCATGCAGAGTCTTTGTTTTCTCAATGTCCCTGATGTGCTCACGGACTCCCACCTTTAACCCCCTAACCCCTGGATGTTTTTTCTGTGTTTGTTTTTTGATTCCCTTCTTTCAAAAGCTGTAACTTATTTTTCTGCCAATTTTGCCATGTGAGAGCTTGTTTTTTGCGGGACGTATTGATCTTTTAAATAAAACCATGAGTTTTACCATATATTATACTGGAAAACTGCAAAAAATTTCCAAGTACTGAAAAGTTGCAAAAAAGTGCGATTGTACAACTGTTTGTGGGGTACGTTATTCACCATGTTCATTGTATGGTAAAACTGATGTGTGGGTGTGATGCTTCAGGTCAGTACGAGTTCGTAGATACCAAACATGAATAGGTTTACTTTAATCTAAGTGATTAAAATATTTTAAAGTTTGTCCCAAAAAAAGTGGTCCACTTTTTGCGCTATTTTCTGTGATTCGTAGTGTTCTCATTATTCGGAATATGGGCACTTTGATGGCTTATTTCTTGCGCCTCGTGCTGATGTTTTTAACGGTAGCATTTTTGCGCAGATGCTACGATTTTGACCCCCTTTCATTGCATTTTGCTGAAAATTTGCGACAACCAAAAAAACTTGTTTGGCCTTTTGAAGGGTTTTTTTTTGCCGCTACGCCGTTTACCTATCAGATTAATTGATTTTATATTTTGATAAATTGGGGATTTATGAACTCGGCGATTCCAAATAAGTGTATATTTTTTATTTTTTTAACCCTTTGATTTTCAGTGGGGCAAATGGGGAGTGATTTATACTTTTAATTGTTTTTTTTAGGTTTTTAATTTTTTTTTTTATTTTTTAAAACTTATTTTTTAACTTTTTTTTTTTTAATTGACCCCCTAGTGGACTATAAGGATTAGCCGTCTGATCGCTTTTTCATTTCTGCTGGTCAGAAATGTAGAGTTTCTGGCACAGATAATGGGCGTAATAAATCACACCCTTAGAAGCACAAGTATGTTGGTGATTTATTTTGTAAGTTTGTGTTCCTCCGATTTTTTTAATGGGAACCTGTCACCAGATTTAGGGACTATAAGCTGAGGCCAATACCACTGAGTTCTTTTATACAACATTCTTGAATACTGTATATAAGAGCCAAGGCCGCTCTGTATAATGCAAAAAACACTTTTATAATACTCACCTAGGGGGCAGTCTTGTCTGATTGGTGTTTATGCTCTCCAGTGCGGCGCCTTCTCTTTCCCGTCCGAAACCTCCTCTCTGCTGCGATATTCAACCTCCTTCTTCCCAGTCCAGTGTGGATGATGCATCTACATCATCCACACAAGCCGACATTGTGGTCCTGCGCAGGCGCACTTTGATCTGCCCTGCTGAGGGCAGATCAAAGTACTGTAATGCACAGGCGCGAGGAAAGGTTAATGACTGCGGTTATTCACCCCTTATTACCCCAATTGCCACTGCACCAGGGCAATCGGAAACAGTTGAGTAAAATGCCGGCATTGTCACATCTAATGGATGTGACAGTCCTGGGTGGCTGCAGGCTGCTATTTTTAGGCTGGGGGGGGCACAATAACCATGGGCCAACCCATCCTGAGAATACCAGCTCTCAGCTGTCCGCTTATCATGACTGGGTATCAAAATGGGGGGGAGGAAAAACCGCAGACTATTTTTTAAAAATTATTTTTTTAAATATTTTTTATTTTTAAAAGCTGCATGCGGTTCCTTTTATTTTGATACACAGCCAACATAACGTGCAAAATTGGGGGCTGCAGCCTGCAGCTGTAAGCTTTGTCCTGGCTGGGTATCATAATATGGGACGACCCAACTCCAATTTTTTAAATTTATTTGTTTTTACACCAATCTAGATGCAGACAGTGTGTGTGATTGAGAGCAGTCAGTCACGCTGTCAAACATAGATGGGGGCTCTGTCTGACTGCAACCAATCACAGACGTGAAGACGGCTGGTGGGTGGGGGCAGCAGTACATATGGATTAGCGATAATGAGCGACCCCAGAAGCAGTTACAGCCGCGTGGGAGACTCGGTAAGTATAACGCGCCCTCTTTTTCCTTACTTTCTATAATTTTTCTTTCTTTTTTTAATTTCCCAAGTTTCCAGATCATTATCCGGCATTCCCTGAGAATTTCAGGCCCAGGTCCGGCACTCGGGTATTTTTGAAACCGCATGGATCCAGACTTTTATAGTCTGGGTCCGTCCATCAGTAGTCAATAGGCAAACAAAAAGTGCATAGTGCTCATGTTGTTGTGTAAACAGAAATATGATATGCAAAATTAAAAATGACATGCCATAAGGCAAGAAAAATCAAGAAATGCAAAAAACTAAATTATTGAGTAAATGTATTAAAAATTAGTTGTATCCTAACTATAATTAAATTGTTGTACAATGTTTTTCTCCACTTTTCTTAGATAATATATTTTCTTATTTCTTTAACGTTCCTTTGGGAGACCCAGACCTTGGGTGTATAGCTCCTGCCTCCGGAGGACACACAAAGTACTACACCTAAAAGGTGTAGCTCCTCCCTCTGAGCCTATACACCCCCTGGTGAACCAGTCACAACCAGTTTTTCGCTTTGTGTTCAGGAGGCATACATCCACACATGCGTTCTCATATGATTTTTTCCTTTTTTTCCTTTTTTTGGAAGAAGATTGAAGAAATGCGGGTCCGCGTCTGGACTCCCGGCATGTCCCTTCTCACCCCACTGTGTCGGTGGTTTTGTAAGGTTGATTTCCAAGGCTGGAGCCTTACATGCCGTGCTCCTTCACCATCCCTCCTGGGCTCTGGATTGAAGTGTGAGCCAGCACGGTCTCCATGCCTGGCAGGAGACCGGTCTCCGGCCACAGCCCCTTGAGGACCCTGCTGGACCGGAGCACTCACCCCCAGGGACCTGGCCCTGCGTCTCAGCAGCTAAGTACCTTGAGACGTTCATATGTTGGGGGTCCCTGTCATTTATTGTGGGGGGAGAGTGTGTTTACTGTGTTTTTTAGCATTTCCGGCCGGTCCGCTAGCTTTTCGCTCGAGAACCGCGCCGATGGTGCCTGCGCGTCGGCCTCGCTGCTTAAATTTAGGCCCCGGCTTCGCCGGAGGCCTAGTTTCTGTTACCTGCCCTCGCATGTCACTCATGCTGAGGGACAGGCATGGCCCCTCCCGGTGGCCGTCCTGCACAGGGGAGGGACCCTCCTCACTGCTTGTGTGCGACTACCCCCCTGCAGGCCTCTATGGCCCTCCAGATTCCGCCCTTCCAACAGGGACGCCCCCCGTCCCGCCCCCTCTCTTCTCTCCGGTGGCCATTTTCTTGGGCAGGTTTCACTCTGTTCTGGCCCGTCCTGCACTCTGCATCCCTGCTGAGGTGCTGTGCATTGGGGGGTCCGGGCTTCGGGATCTGGAGGGCACACAACACCGCTTCCAACGGTCTGGTAAGCCACAGCCGGTCTCCGGTTGTGGACCTCTGCTATATTCTCCCTGGGATTCATTCCCTTTATAGAAGCTGTTTCTCCCCACTCAGGCAGCATGTCTCACACAAGGAGCAAGGCTCCAAAGCTTTATGCTGTATGTGCTGCATGTAAGCTTCCGCTGCCTGAAGCGAGCACCTATCCACATTGTGAGGTCTGCTCTAACTTGGAGGTGCCACGGCCTGGGGTCTCGGCCCCAGTGGTCTCTCAGGCTGCTCCTGCACATGTGGCTGAACCCCCGGCCTGGGTAGAGTCCTTTTCTAGGTCTATCTCCCAGTCATTTGCTGAGTCCATGGGACTTCTGTCCAGGACTTTGATGAATATGCATCAGCCCCCTTCACAGGGTGCCTCTAATGCTCTTGCTAAGGGGCCTTTAGGACTGGAGCTCACAGAGGATTCATCATCAGGGCACGGACCCCGTCCGTCTAAGAGGCTCCGCAGGGTTCCCTCTCCCTCCTCATCCCGTGGCTCTGATTCAAGGGCTGAGGACTCGCAGGATGAGGAGGATGCCTATACAGGGGGCTCGGAGGCTAACTCCATGTGCCCCATTGCTCCTTACGAGGGTGACTCAGAATTTAGTGACTTGATTGCTTCCATTAATTCTGTACTGGATCTCAATCCGCCAGTATCAGAGGAGCAACCCTCTCTGGCAGAAAAGCACCAGTTTACCTCGCCTAAGAGAGTAAAGAGTGTGTTCTTTAACCACTCCAGTTTTCAGGCCGCTGTGACCAAACCCAGGGCCTGTCCTGACAAACGCTTCCCAAAGCGTGGTTCTGATGACCGTTTTCCCTTTCCACCTGAGGTGGTCAAGGAGTGGGCTCACTCCCCAAAGGTAGACCCTCCGGTGTCTAGGCTCTCAGCCCGGACCGGTGTGTCGGTGGCTGATGGCACTTCCCTTAAGGATGCCACTGACCGTCAGATTGACCTTCTGGCCAAATCCGTGTATGAAGCGGTGGGGGCCGCGTTTTCTCCAACTTTTGCAGCAGTGTGGGCCCTCAAAGCCATCTCTGCTAGTCTGGAGGAGATGCATTCCCTCACCAGGGAATTTATGCCCGAGATGGTTGCCTTAACTTCTCAAGCTTCAGCTTTTTCTTCTCATGCCATGTCTGCCATGCTGGAGGCTTCTCACCGCGCTGCGGTGGCTTCGGCTAATTCCTTCGTTATCCGCAGGACCTTGAGGCTTCGAGAGTGGAAGGCAGATGCTTCTTCAAAGAAGTACCTTGCTGGGCTCCCTTTTGCTGGTTCCCGGCTGTTCGGTGAACAGCTGGATGAAATTATTAAAGAGGCTACTGGCGGGAAGAGTACTTCCATGCCACAAACCAAGACCAGGAAACCTGCCCAGGGTAGGATTCAGTCGAGGTTTCGCTCCTTTCGTTCCTCCAACTGGTCGTCCTCTAAGCCCTCCGCCTCGTCCGCTAACTCAGCCAAGAACCAGAAATCCAACTGGCGCTCCAGAGCGCGTCTGCAGAAGACCGCAGGAGGTCCTGCCACTAAGGCAGCCTCCTCGTGACTCTCTGTCCGATCCAGCCATGTCCTTAGTCGGTGGCAGGCTCTCCCACTTTGGCGACGCTTGGTTTCAACAAGTCTCCGATCAGTGGGTGAGAGATATCATCTCTCACGGCTACAGGATAGAATTTTCTTCCAGCCCGCCAAACATATTTTTTTTCTCAACTCCCCCTGCTCCAGGGCCGCACCTTTTCACAGGCCGTGGCAGCCTTGCAGGCCAACGGAGTAATTGTACCAGTTCCCGCCCGGGAACGGTTCAGAGGTTTCTACTCAAACCTCTTCCTAGTTCCCAAAAAGAACGGTACCTTCAGGCCCATCCTGGATCTCAAGCTTCTCAACAAGCATGTTCGGGTGCAGCACTTCGCATGGAGTCCCTGCGATCAGTCATTGCCTCAATGACCCAAGGGGATTTCCTGGCGTCCATCGACATCAGAGATGCATATCTGCATGTGCCCATTGCGGTTTCACACCAGCGTTGGCTACGCTTTGCAATAGGAGACGATCATTTCCAATTCGTGGCTCTCCCCTTCGGGTTAGCCACGGCCCCTCGGGTTTTCACCAAGGTCATGGCAGCTGTGATTGCGGTTCTGCACCTTCAGGGGTTGGCAGTGCTCCCCTACCTGGACGACCTTCTAGTCAAAGCGCCATCCAGCGCAGACTGTCAGCGGAGTGTCTCGCTCACTCTCAGCACTCTAGCCCAATTCGGGTGGCTTGTCAATCTTCCCAAATCCACTCTGACTCCGACCCAGAGTCTCACGTACCTAGGGATGCAGTTCGAGACTCTGCCGGCACTTGTGAAGTTGCCCTTAGACAAACAGCTGTCACTCCAGTTGGCGGTGCGCTCTCTCCTGAGGCCCCGCCGTTATACCCTCAGGCGTCTGATGCAGGTGCTGGGTCAAATGGTGGCGTCCATGGAGGCTGTTCCCTTTGCCCAGTTCCATCTGCGCCCCCTGCAGCTGGACATTCTCCGCTGTTGGGACAAGCGGCCTTCCTCCTTACACAAGTCAGTGGCTCTGTCGCCACGGACCAAGAGCTCTCTTCAGTGGTGGCTTCGGCCCCTCTCCCTGTCCCAAGGGCGCTCCTTCCTGGCCCCGTCCTGGGTGATTCTCACCACGGATTCCAGTCTATCCGGCTGGGGAGCGGTATGTCTCCACCACAGAGCACAGGGCACTTGGACTCCGTCCGAGTCAGCCCTTTTAATCAATGTGCTGGAAATCAGAGCCGTACTTCTAGCTGTCCTAGCATTTCACCATCTGCTGGCGGGCATGCACATTCGAGTCCAGTCAGACAACGCGACAGCGGTTGCCTACATCAACCATCAAGGCGGGACACGCAGCCGCCTGGCAATGATGGAGGTACAACGCATTCTTCAATGGGCGGAGGACTCCAGGTCCACCATATCCGCAGTCCACATCCCAGGCGTGGACAACTGGGAGGCAGATTATCTCAGCCGTCAAAGTGTGGACGGTGGCGAGTGGTCCCTGCACCCGGCAGTATTTCAGTCGATCTGCCGCAAATGGGGCACTCCGGACGTGGACCTAATGGCATCCCGTCACAACAACAAAGTTCCTGTCTACGTGGCTCGTTCCCACGATCCTCAGGCCTTCGCTGCGGACGCTCTGGTTCAGGACTGGTCCCAGTTTCGTCTGTCCTACGTGTTTCCCCCTCTAGCCCTCCTGCCCAGAGTCCTGCGCAAGATCAGAATGGAGGGTCGTTGAGTCATCTTCATTGCACCGGACTGGCCCAGGCGAGCTTGGTATCCGGACCTGCTCCATCTGTCCGTAGAGATGTCGTGGCCTCTCCCGGACCGTCCAGACCTACTCTCGCAAGGTCCGTTCTTCCCCCCGAATTCTGCGGCCCTCAAATTGATGGCGTGGCTCTTGAGTCCTGGATTTTGACGGCTTCTGGTATTCCCCCTGAAGTCATCTCCACTATGACTCGGGCCCGTAAGTCTTCGTCCGCTAAGATCTATCACAGGACTTGGAAAATTTTCCTGTCCTGGTGTCGCTCTACCGGCCATTCTCCTTGGCCATTCTCCTTGCCGACCCTTCTGTCTTTTCTACAGTCCAGTCTGCAGCTAGGTCTGTCCCTCAACTCTCTCAAGGAACAGGTTTCGGCCCTGTCAGTCCTGTTCCAGCGGCGTCTCGCTCGGCTGGCTCAGGTCCGCACCTTCATGCAGGGCGCGTCTCACATCATCCCGCCTTACCGGCGGCCCTTGGACCCCTGGGACCTTAACTTGGTTCTCACGGTCTTGCAGAAACCCCCCTTTGAGCCCCTTAGGGAGGTTTCTTTGTATCGTCTCTCACAGAAAGTGGCCTTTCTGGTTGCTATAACTTCTCTCAGGAGAGTTTCTGATTTGGCTGCGCTCTCCTCGGAGTCACCCTTTTTAGTCTTTCATCAAGACAAGGTGGTTCTCCGTCCGACTCCGGACTTTCTTCCTAAGGTGGTTTCTCCCTTCCACCTTAACCAGGACATTACCTTACCTTCCTTCTGTCCGGCCCCTGTTCATCGCTTTGAAAAAGCTCTACATACTCTAGATCTGGTGCGTGCTCTCCGGATCTATGTGTCTCGCACCGCTGCGCTTAGGCGGTGTACCTCTCTTTTTGTGCTAACCACAGGTCGGCGCAAGGGCCTCCCTGCTTCTAAGCCGACCTTAGCCCGTTAGATTAGGTCGACCATTTTGGACGCCTACCAAAGTTCGCAGGCTCCTCCCCCGCCGGGGATCAAAGCGCACTCGACCAGGGCTGTCGGTGCCTCTTGGGCTTTTCGGCACCAGGCTACGGCTCAGCAAGTCTGTCAGGCTGCCACTTGGGCTAGCCTGCATACCTTCTCGAAGCACTACCAAGTGCATGCTCATGCTTTGGCAGATGCGAGCTTGGGCAGACGCATCCTTCAGGCGGCGGTCGCCCATTTGTGAAGTTAGGTTTCTGCCTACTTCTTAGTTTTTTTGTTTATTTCCCACCCTGGGACTGCTTTGGAACGTCCCAAGGTCTGGGTCACCCAAAGGAACGTTAAAGAAAAAGAGAATTTTGTTTACTTACCGTAAATTCTTTTTCTTATAGTTCCGTCTTGGGAGACCCAGCACCCTCCCCGTTGCCTGTTGGCAATTTCCTTGTTCCGTGTGTTTTCACATGCTGTTGTCATGAACAGAGTCTCCGGTTGTTCCGGCTCTTGCTCTGTTCTACTTGTGGGTGGCTATTCTCCTTCAGCTTTTGCACTAAACTGGTTATGACTGGTTCACCAGGGGGTGTATAGGCTCAGAGGGAGGAGCTATACCTTTTAGGTGTAGTACTTTGTGTGTCCTCCGGAGGCAGAAGCTATACACCCAAGGTCTGGGTCTCCCAAGACGGAACTATAAGAAAAAGAATTTACGGTAAGTAAACAAAATTCTCTTTTTTCTCATAGGCACTTCATTCAGGGAAAAGACCCAATCAAAGTCAACATCTAAGTCACTGAGTGGATCGAGTGAAGTATCTCAAAATTTGCAGACCACCACAGGTATGGTTTTAGCATATAGAGATCTCTAAATTATGAATAAAAAAACAATTAAAAATAATTTTAACACAAACAGTCCCATTCTCACACCACATAAAAATACCCAATTAAAGAAAGCAGCCAAAGCTCTCATTGAGCCCAATAGGAGTCCTTGTGTCTAATCTATAAATCCAATGACTCAAGCTGCGCAAGGGCCTTAAATAGGTTACCACCTCTAACCTCTGATCTATGGCCTATATAATTAATTTGCTTGAGTCAGATTTATGGTACAATTGGAAATGTTTTGGTAGAGTTTTTAGGTGTAATAAATCATGCCCTTAGAAGCACAATTATGTTGGTAATTTATTTTGTAAGTTTGTGTTCCTTCCAATTTTTTAATGGGAACCTGTCACCAGATTTGGGGACTATAAGCTGCGGCCAATACCACTTTATTCCAAAATACTGTATATAAGAGCCCGGGACGCTCTGTATAACGTAAAAAACACTTTTATATTACTCACCCAGGGGGCGGTCCGGTCCAATGGGTGTTGCTGCTCTCCAGTGTGGCGCCTCCTCTCTGATGTAATCTTCGGCCTCCTTCTTCCCAGTCCAGTGTGGATGATGCGTCTACGTCATCCATAGAGTTGAGCGCGGTTCGAGGTTCGCCAATTTCATGTTCAAGTGATTTTGGGGGTTGTTCTAGATCGAACTAGAACTCGAGCTTTTTGCTAAAAGTTCGGCAGCTCGAGTTACGTCCGAGAACGGTTCGATCGCCATAAACGTGGCTTTTCACAGTAAGGCTATGTGCACATGTTGCTATCTGCATGTCTCCTGCGTCCCCAGCACAATCCCTCTCCCTTTCCTACTCACCGATCAAGGACGTCTCGCTCCCCTGCTGTCACAAATCTGCGGTGTCTTTTGCTCTTTAGAAAATGGCTGCTGCTTCATTAGTTAATTAGTTATTCTGTGATTTCCCCACCCACCAGCGCCTATGATTGGTTGCAGTCAGACACGTCCCCAAGCTGAGTGACAGCTGTCTCACTGCAACCAATCACAGCCGCCGGTGGGCGGGTCTATATCGTGCAGTAAAATAAATAAATAAATAAAAAAAAAATGCGTTCCCCCCATATTTGATACCAGCCAGGATAAAGCCACACGGCTGGAGGCTGGTATTGTCAGGATGTAGAGCGCCACGGTATGGGGAGCCCTCCAGTCTAACAATATCACCCTGCAGCCGCCCACAATTGCCGCATCCATTAGGTGTGACAGTCCTGCGGGACTCTTTCCGGCTCAACCCGAATTGCCCTGGTGCGGTGGCAATTGGGGTAATAATGAGTTTAATCATGGCAGGCGTCTCCCCGAGATACCTTTCATGATTATTTCAAATCTGTTTTATTATTAAGTTTATAAATCAAGCATACATCTTGAACATTTATAAAGATTATAAAACATAAACAGTGATCTCTCAGTTTCGGAATGACAAAAATAACATCACATTGTAGATTTCATTGGAACTCTATAAGCTATCCTTATGCTAACACTCCATGACAAACCATACACTAGAAATCAGAGTTCCAGCTAAACATGTCTTCCTGATAATTGACAAGACCACTCTCAGCATAAAACAATCCCCTTTTAAGTTATTGAATAAACATTTAAGAAAAAGTAGAAAACTAGAAAAAAAAAAAAAAAGAACAGATATAAGCTTAGAAAAGAAGGAATCAAATAGAGTGAAGAAAGTAGGGTAAAGAGGGGGTGGGGGAAAAAGTGTGTGGGGAGAGGGGAAGACAAGGTATGTCACCATTTCTCATCCCAAATAACCTGCCAGACTCACCGTGAACTCAGGAGACTCCATGAACGTAATCCACGGTCCCCACACTGTGATAAATTTTTCCGTGAGCCCATTAAGTTCAGCTGTGAGTTCCTCCATTCTCTGGAGGTTTGCCATCTCCTCTACCCAGTCAGCTAACGTGGGGCATCTAGTCTGTTTCCAGTATCTGGGAATAATTATACGGGCTGCCGCTAAACAAAATCGCAGCAGGTCCCTCTTTTGTGACTTGAATGAACCTGGGAGGATAGAGAGGAGGGCCACCTGGGGAGATCTCTCCACCTCACCCCCACTCATCTTTTTATACAGAGAAAACACTGAGTCCCAGAATGGTTGCAATTTAGCACAGCTCCACCATATATGTAACATAGACCCTTTTTCTGTACCACATCTCCAGCACATGTCGGACACTGAGGGAAAGATAGCATGCAATTTGGTCGGGTATTGGTACCACCTTGTGAGAATTTTATAGTTTTTCTCTTGGGCGGCACAAGCCAGAGAAAGTTTGTGGGTCCACAGAAACGCCCTGCTCCATCTGTCCTCCGAAATGTCCTCTCCCAGTTCCTCTCCCCATCTATAGACAAATTTGGGTTTGTCCGACATGTCTCTCTGGTTCAGCATTTTATAAGTAAGAGAGATGACATGCCCAGGTGACGAACCCTGCAAGAACAATTTCTCAAATGGAGTAGGGGGGGTCCTCAACTTCCTCTCCCTGTCCTGGTTGGATAGAAACGATTTCAGCTGCATATATTCTATCCAGGAAACCTCTCTCCCTGTGGCCCGTAGAGATGCATAAGGGGGCAGGGTATTTCCCTGGAGCACATGAAAAAAACGAGTTTCCTCCACCCGAGCATATCCCAGAAATTTATTGGAATGAAGCCCAGGAGGGAACTCCTGGTTGCCAAAGAGGGGGGTAAGTGGACCCCTCCCCTGTGAGAGAGAACCCCTCTTAACCTCACCGTCCCACGTCCCCATCACTGTCCAAATAAACTCCATTCCCTTCTCTATCTGTGACCTACTCTCCTTTCCCATCCATGAGAGAAAGTGCAAAGGGACTCCCAATCCGTCCTGTTCGATCGCGACCCATTGTTTCGAGTTCCTATGGAAGTGCCAATCCATTATCCTCGTTAGAATAGTTGCCCTGTAGTATAACTGGAAATTTGGGAGCCCTGCCCCTCCATTATTTTTGTGTCTGGTAAGAGTTTTTATGCTTGTCCGAGGTCTCCTATTCCCCCAAACGAACCTTGACAAAGCCGTCCGAATTTTGGAAAAGTAACTCCCCGGCAGCTGAATAGGTACCGTTTGGAACAAGAAAAGAAACCTAGGAAGAACATCCATTTTAATAGCGTTGATACGCCCAAACCACGATAGTCTTTTTTTGTCGTACTTCTTTAAATCCCTAATTGTCCTCTCTAACAGGGGTAGAAAATTATGATGCATAATTTTTGTTGGATCCCGAGGTACAACTACCCCCAGATATTTTATAGCTGACGGTTGCCACTTAAAGGGAAAATTTTGGGTTGTACGGGCTAGATCTTCCGCCGACAGGGTCACATTCATAGCCTCTGATTTAGAGAAGTTCACTTTAAAATTACTTAAGTTACCAAACTCCTCGAACTCTTTGAGCAAAGACGGGAAGGATATGTGTGGCTGGGAAATAAACATGAGAAGGTCGTCAGCAAATAAAGCTAACTTGCGATTCCCTCCCCCGGCCTCTATCCCATGGATACTAGCATTATTTCTTATGGCGACCGCGAGATGCTCCATGACAATGACGTAGAGCAGAGGTGACAATGGACATCCTTGCCTTGTTCCATTGTGGACCTGAAACGATGACGACAGAAACCCATCCGTCCTAACTTTTGCTGAGGGTCTCGAATAAAGGGACGCAATCCTATCTAAAAAATTTTTGCCCAAACCCACCTGCTTTAGAGCGGCCATCATGAAATTCCAACTGACCCGGTCAAAGGCCTTCTCCGCATCCACTGAGAGTAAACACATGGGAAGAGAATGAGCCCTCGACCGAGTCATCAGGAGGAACAGTTTGTTGGTATTGTCACGCGCCTCCCGACCTTGTACGAACCCCACTTGATCTGTGTGTATTATCCCGGGCAAGGAAGGAGCAAGTCTGTTGGCTAAGGCTTTAGAAAAAAGTTTTAGGTCTAGATTGATCAGTGAAATGGGTCTGTAATTTGTAACTAACATGTGATCCTTCCCCGGTTTGGGGAGAACACATATATGGGCTTCGAGAGATTGCGCCACCCATTGGGAATTTTCTGAGATGGAATTAAATACTTTAGTCAAGAACGGGGATAGCTGAGTTTGGAATATTTTATAAAATTTAGGGGTGAACCCATCTGGACCCGGACTTTTGCCTGAGGGAGATTCTTTAATGATAGATGCCACTTCTGCTTCTGTAAAGTCCGTCTCTAAATTTTCAACCTCAGCGCTGGGTATAACCGGTAGGGCCGTTCTGGATACGTAGTCGTTTATTTTATTTTCTAATGCGTCATGTGGCATGTCTCCAAATTTGCCCTTTATGTTATATAGGTCTCTATAATACTTTTGGAACTGTTCCGCGATGAGAGTTGGGTTCTGAGTCGAAGAGCCGTCTGCTTGTTTAATCATGGGAATGTGGCTGGGGTCTCCCCTAGGGTGTAGAATCCTAGCTAGTGGTCTACCACATTTATCTGCATACTCATAGAGGAATCTTTTTATTCTAGTCCTATGTCGCTCATACTGTCGGTCGAGAATCGATTTAAGCTCCTCTCTATTTTTGACTAGCTCCGCCAGTGTCAAAGGTGATAATGTCTTCTTATGGGCCCTTTCCAGATCTGAAATATTCTGAAGTAGGGACAAAATGGTTTGGGCTCTCTCTCTCTTAAGCCTAGCCCCATGTTTGATCAAAACCCCTCTCGACACACATTTAAGTGCCTCCCACTGCACGGGAAGGGCTGTGGGGTCTTCTGAGTGTATTTCTAAAAATTCATCAATCGTGTTCTGTAGATCCTTCATGCACCCCTGATCCCCAAGCAGACTATCGTTCAGCCGCCAAGACCACGGCCTCCCTGCCCCATCTGGGATAGTAAGGCTCAGGAATATAGGAGCGTGGTCAGACCAGGATATACTGCCTATAGAGGCCTGTATCTGCCAAGTCAGAGCCTTTTGGCTCACAAGAAACAGGTCTATGCGGCTGTACGAGGAGTGAGCCGGGGAGAAGTATGTGTAGTCACGCTCCACTGGGTGTAACGTTCTCCACACATCTACCAATCGAAGCTCTTGTATTGAGCGTTTAACTTTTGTTAGCTTTCTGAGAGAGAGAAAATTGTGTCCGAAGTTGTATCTACCTTAGGGTCCAAAGTGAAGTTTAAATCGCCACCCACGATCACGGTCCCTTCTGCGAATTCATCCAATGATGACAGGAGAGAGGAGCAGGACGTCGCCGGATCTCTGTTTGGTAAATACCAATTGACAATGGTAAAGATAGATGAATTAACATTAATTTTCAGAAAAATGAATCTTCCCTCAGTGTCCACTCTCGTGTCCAGAACCGTGTGCACCAGGGCTTTATGGATGCCTATAGACACCCCTTTTGATTTTGACTCTGGGTTGGTGCTATGGACCCATTTGGTGTAATATCTGTCTTTAAAGTTAGGGAGGTGACCAGTTTTGAAATGTGTTTCCTGAATCAATAATATATGGACTCGTTTCTTATGCATGTCAAAGAATACCTGAGACCGTTTTTGTGGGACATTGAGGCCTCTCACATTCAATGAGCCAAAGGTAATCTGCGTCATTCTGAGGAGGAGGAACGGTGAGGAACCGGGAAGTAGGGTCAGAGGATGGGGATGGGAAGAGAGGTGTGGGTGGAGAGAATAGAGAAGGTTAGGAGAGGGGGAGAGAAAAAAAAAAAAAAAAAGAGGGGGGGGGGGTAGAAGGATTAAGTATATAAAGGAAACTACAAACAAAGAGAGAGTACCGTAGGCAACAAGGTCAAAGCACCTCTTGCCTGTAGGGTCGTAACGTGACCCTTATACTTGGTCAAATAGACTAGAGGTAAATGCAGAAAAATAAGAATCTCTATATACCAGGGATGTTAATCCTACGCCACTACCCTGTGGCGTGTTATCCCAATCAGGGAGGGAACTTTCCACAAAGGAGCCCCCTGCCCTGGACTAAAAAACAACTTTTAACTATATATATTTTGATTTGCAACTAAAGCTCTGTATAAAGAAGGGAGAAGGGGCTTTGAGAGGGTATTGTACCTTATAATGTTGAGGGGCGTCCCCCATTACACCCAGGAAGGAAGGAGGGAACCCCCCACCCCCCTGTCCAGGGCGATACAATAACCCCACAACGCGAAATTCCCATCAGGACCAGGGGATAGACTCCATCGTACTGTGATCCTATAACCAAAAACATACTAGAACAATGTAATCCACCATTCTCTTATACATCAGACCGGCCTCCCTCCTCTTTCTCTACGAGAGCCACGCATCCGATCACCGGCTGGGACGGTGACTCCCCCCCCCATTGGAAAGTCCGGCCAGTCCTCTATAGGCACTAATGGAATGTCCAAGGCCGCGGTGAACGAGGGTAAATCCGCCGGAGACCGAAGAACATGCATTCGTCCCGCGTGCCGAACCTGCAGGCGGAAGGGGAACCCCCAGCTATATGGAAACTCGTATGAGCGGAGAATGTCCAGCAGAGGTTTAAGAGCTCTTCTCCTTTGTAAGGTAAAACGGGATAGATCTTGTAGAATCTGGATTTGGCTCCCCTCATACGATGGTGATACTCCACTGCGGAGCTTAAACAGAATGGCCTCCTTAATAACATAGCGGTGGACCCTACAGATCACATCCCGAGGTCGGTCGTTCTGGGCTGGTTTGGGGCCCAACGCTCTATGCGCTCTATCCAATTCCAGGGGTTGGCTTGATGGTTCACCCAGAATATTATTGAAGATCACTTGAAGGGTGCCATGTAAGTCCTTGGACTCGACAGACTCAGGCAGGCCGCGCACTCTGAGATTGTTTCTTCGGCCCCTATTTTCAGCATCATCCATTGCTTCAACCACGTATTGTATTTGGCGGGAGTGTTGTTCTAATAGTGCCCCGTGGGCCTGTGAAGTGTCCTCCATATTCTGAATTTTAGCTGCCTGCACTTGACTCTGGGTGTCCACTCTCTCCACCTCCCCCTTCAGGGCTGACAGCTCTGTGCGGTACGCCTGCTCCAGCCTGGTTATATATGCCTCCATATCTTCCCTGGTGGGTATAGCTGAGAAACGTGCCCGCATCTCATTAAGCTCTGTCAGAACTCCTGACTCTTGTGTTGTTGTTATGGCTGGCCCTGACCCTGCATGCTTGTCTGCATCTGGTAACTTTAGATTTATGTTGTGCTTCTCCCTGGGTATGGTCTCACTTCTGTCAGGGACCTGTAACTCATTTGCAGTGCAGTGTCCCCCCTCCTGAAATTCCTCACACTCCTGCATGTGTGTTATAGGAAAGGACGTTACTTCCCCCTCCAGAGGCCTCCAGGCTTCAGGGCTACTGTTTATATCAGCAGGCACTTCCCCCGTGCTTCTCACTCCGGGTTTCCCCTGTACCTGCAATCTTGGGCTGTCTGGCCTTATCTTCTGTATCTCCTCTTCACTCTGGGTGGCCTCTCCTCTCAGTCGCGTCAGCTGCTGAGCCTTTCCCTGCATCTCCATAGCTGCCATCTCACTGCTGCACGCTGAGCTCACCTCCTGTGTAGCCTTAGCAGCCATCTTGGGTGCCACCTGTGAAGCTTCTCTCTGCCCCGGCCTGGATAAAAAGTGTTTGATCCCTCTCTCCTCCGATTGTGAAGCTCTGCTGCTGCACCCCTGGGATCTCCCTCGTCTCCTCCGCTGCATAGCCTGTGTTGCAGAGTCCTCAGTTGCGTGGATCATCAGTTATAAAGTCCAGTGGCAGGAGCTAAGACAAGTCACGTCCTCACTCCTTCATAGCCAGGACACGCCCCTACCTTTCATGATTAAACTGAAAGTGAAAGTAAAGAAACACACACACCGAAAAATCCTTTATTTGGAATAAAAGACAAAAAAACAACCCTGGTTCACCCCTTTATTAATCCCAAAAATACCCCTCCAGGTCCGAAGTAATCCACACGACACTGGTAGCTCTGCTCTCTCAAGATGTACTGGCTCCATAGCAATGAAGTGACTCATGCGGGTAGCAGAGACTTCAGTCAGCACAGCAGGCTTCAAGATTAGAAAATGTGCCTGTGTATATGGTAACAGGCAATAGACTAGAGGGTAAAGTGCATGCCTACGAAGCATAACGTCGGGAGTTCTAGT
The DNA here is from genome assembly GCF_048569485.1 of Anomaloglossus baeobatrachus. Classification (NCBI taxonomy): domain Eukaryota; kingdom Metazoa; phylum Chordata; class Amphibia; order Anura; family Aromobatidae; genus Anomaloglossus; species Anomaloglossus baeobatrachus. Next base: position 346,893 of record NW_027441945.1, read on the forward strand.
CCCGGTAAAGAATTTAATTTTTTTTTTTATAATTTTAAATTATAATTATTATCTATTTTATAAAGTGAAAGTAAATAAACACACACCGCGAAAAATCCTTTATTTGGAATAAAAGACAAAAGAACACAGTTTCACCATTTTATTAAAATCCTCCAATACCCCTCCAGGTCCGAAGTAATCCACACAACACTGTCATCTCTACTACAGAACACGAGCCCTCTGCATGAGCTTCACATAGCAATGACGTGAATCACATGGTCAGCTGAGACTTCAGCAATCCAGACTTCAAGAATATCAATTCTGCCTATCATTCAGATTAGAGGCAATAGCTGAGTGGATAGAGAGCTCCCCTAGGAAGCATAAGTTTGCGAGTTCTGGAACTGGTAAATTTTATTAATTTTTTTTTTTAATTTTAAATTATATTTATAATAATATAGTTATAAATATAATTTAATTATGCACTGAGGGGAGGAGCCAGACATCAGCTGTGAGCTCTCTCTCTCTCTCCTTTCTCTCTCTCCTTTCTCTCTCTCCTTTCTCTCTCTCGCCTTTCTCTCTCTCTCCTTTCTCTCTCTCTTTTTCTCTTTCTCTCCTTTCTCTTTCTCTCCTTTCTCTCTCTCCTTTCTCTCTCTCCTTTCTCTCTCTCTCCTTTCTCTCTCTCCTTTCTCTCTCTCTCCTTTCTCCTTTCTCTCTCTCCTTTCTCTTTCTCTCCTTTCTCTCTCTCCTTTCTTTCTCTCTCCTTTCTCTCTCTCCTTTCTCTCTCTCCTATCTCTCCTTTCTCTCTCTCCTTTCTTTCTCTTCTCTCTCTTCTCTCTCTTCTTTCTCTCTCTTTCTCTTCCTTCTCTCTTTCTCTTTCTCTCTCTCCTTTATTTCTCTCTCCTTTCTCTCTCTCTCTCCTTTCTTTCTCTCCTTTCTCTCTCTCCTTTCTTTCTCTTCTTTATCAACTTTCTCTTTCTCTTCTTTCTCTCTCTCTCTTTCTCTTCTTTCTCCTCTTTTGCGTCTTTCTCTTTCTCTCTCTTACTCTCTTCTCTCTCTCTTACTCTCTCTTCTCTCTCTCTCTTTCTCAGACCTGGCGATGATCAGCTGATGCGGTCACCTGACGGAATCAGCTGACACTATAAGTCAAGCGGTGAGGCCGGCTTTTTACCGCCCGGCCAGCTAAACTATCAGCTGATGCTGTCAGACAGGAGTCTGCACTGAAGTGTGTATTTTTTTTTTTTTTTGCACTGATGCATCAGCTGATTGTATAAAAGCCGTTTATACAATCAGCTACTGTGTCATGTGATTCAGTCCCTTGAACCTGAAACATCATCTGATCGCTTTGCCTTCCAGCAAATCGATCAGATGATATTGGATCCGGATTGGACGGCTCGGGACCCTTGACCCAGGATTACTGCGGAGGGGGGTTCTTTATTTCAATAAAGATTGAGTCACTAATTGTGTTGTGTTTTATTTCTAATAACAATATTTTTCTGTGTGTTGTTGTTCTTTTTATCGGTACTAGAAATTCATGGTGGCCATGTCTAATATTGGCGTGACACCATGAATTTCAGGCTTAGGGCCAGTTGATAATATACAGCTAGCCCTAACCCCATTATTACCCAGCAAGCTACCGTCACCAGGGCTGTTGGAAGAGTTGGATACAGTGCCAGATGATGGCGCTTCTATGAAAGCGCCATTTTCTGAGGCGGCTGCAGACTGCAATTCGCAGCAGAGGGGACCAGAAAGCTCAGGCCAACCTGTGTTGTGGATTCCAATCCCCAGCTGCCTAGCTGTACCTGGCTGGACACAAAAATATGGTGAAGCCCACGTCATTTGTTTTTGAATTATTTCATGAAATTCATGAAATAATTAATAAAGGAATTACCTATATTTTTGGTTCCCAGCCGGGTACAAATAGGTAGCTGGGGGTTGGGGGCAGCTCGTAGGTGCCTGCTGTACCTTGCTAGCATACAAAAATATGGCGAAGCCCAAATAAATTTTTTGAGGGGCAAAAAGTCCTGGATACAGTCCTGGATGGAGTATGCTGAGCCTTGTAGTTCTGCAGCTGCTGTCTGTCTGTATGGAGGAGAGCAGACAGCAGCTGCAGAACGGCAAGGCTCAGCATGCTCCATTCACTAGTGTATGCAGGAGAGCAGACAGCAGCTGCAGAACTACAAGGCTCAGCATACTCCATCCAGGACTGTATGCAGGAGTTTTTTGCCCACCAAAAAAAATGACGTGGGCTTCGACATGTTTTTGGATGCTAGCCAGGTACAGCAGGCAGCTACGGGCTGCCCCCAGCTGCCTATTTGTACTCGGCTGGGAACTAAAAATATAGGGAAGCACATTTTTTTTAATTATTTAACGAAATTAAAAAAAAGAAATGACGTGGGCTTCGCCCAATTTTTGTGTCCAGCCAGGTACAACTAGGCAGTTGGGGATTGGAAACCGCAACACAGGTTAGCCCGAGCTTTCTGGGCGCCTCTGCTGCGAATTACAGTCCGCAGCCGCCCCAGAAAATGGCGCTCTCATAGAAGCACCATCATCTGGCGCTGTATCCAACTCTTCAAACAGCCCTGGTGACGGTGGCTTGCTGGGTATTCATCATGAGTTAATACTAGCTTTGTTTTACTAGCTAGTATTAAGCCAGAGATTCTTAATGTCAGGCAAGTTTGACCCAGGCATTAAGAATCTCCAATAAAGGGTTAAAAAAAGACACCACACAGAGAAAAAATACTTTAATAGAAATAAATACACAGACACATTAGAGACTCCATGTTTATTACTCCCTCTTATCCCTCCACGATCCATGGTCTTCTGTCTTCTTTCTCCTTCAACACATGCAGCTCTGCTCCATCAGCAGCGCTGCATTGGAAGAAGGCGGTGTTGTTCCCCGTGCAGTGTTTTCTTTTCACTCCGCGAGTGAGAAGGAGCTGCTGCCTGTAAGTGGTGACGTCACCACTGACAGGCGCGTTGCTATAGCAACGGTGATCTCCGTTATTGACCGGCTGTGGCAGCTGGTTTATAACGGAACGGGGAAGCAGACTGGGAACCCGATCGCGTGCCAGAGCATGTCGCCGGCACATGGAGATACACAAACGATCACCGTGTACTGGAGAGATGCACTGAAAAGTCCTACATGACGCGTCATAGTCATGTGACCAGTCTGTAGCCAATGAGATAACAGACACGTGACTGGTCACATGGCTATTTTGACGTCACGATAGGTCCTGTCATCACTGCTGGTTACCAGGAGGACGCAGTGATCATCGGATGGAATAGCAGCAGGAGACAGAGTGCAGGACGGATTGCGGAGACCGGTAAGTGTTATGGCAATGTGTTTTTATGTGTTTGTGATTGGCTCCCATTGTTTCCTATGGGGTTTGACCGGTTCGCTCATCTAGTCATCCACACAAGCCGATATTGCGGTCCTGCGCAGGCGCACTTTGATCTGCCCTGCTGAGGGCAGATCATAATACTGTAATGCACAAGTGCGAGGAAACGTTAATGACTGCTGTTATTCACCCCTTATTACCCTAATTGCCACCACACCAGGGCAATCGGAAAGAGTTGGGTAAAGTGCCGACATTGTCACATCTAATGAATGTGGCAATCCTGGGTGGCTGTGGACTGCTATTTTTAGGCTGGGGGGGCACAATAACCATGGACCGACCAATCCTGAGAATACCAGCTCCCAGATGTCCGCTTATTATGACTTCGTATCAAAATGGGAGAGGGGGGAGGACCGCAGACCATTTTTTAAAAAATATTTATTTAAATATTTTTTATTTTTAAAAGCTGCTTGCGGTTCCTTTTTATTTTGATACACAGCCACGATAACATGCAAAAAAGGGGGCTGCCTACAGCTGTATGCCTTGTCCTTGTTGGGACGACCCTACGCCATTTTTTTAATTTATTTATTTCTCTGACGCCTCATTGGGGGACACAGGACCATGGGTGTTATGCTGCCTATCCATAGGAGAACACTAAGTAGATGCAAAAGCATAGCTCCTCCTCTGCAGTATACACTCCTTGGCTGGGCCAGGCAAGCTCAGTTTTAGCTTAGTGTCTGTGAAGTAAACTGTGGAGAGAAAAAGCGCAATAGGGTCTTACCCGGTATATATCCGGGGAAAATAGAGGGAATGTACTCACCTCAAGTAGTTGTGACAGTCACAACTACTATGAAAGCTTATGTTGTAGAGATGAAATCTGCTGCAGCCCCCGTAGTTAATAGCAGAGAACAATAGAGAAGGGGTTTATGCCGCGCTGTTCATCAGGAAGGAGGACAAAGAGATGGTCAATGTTCCTTTATTGTAGCTTGTGTCTACGCGTTTCAGGAGCTCTGCTCCCTTCATCAGGACATACAGCACAAAAAAAACATATCTCTATGAGATATGTTTTTTTTGTGCTGTATGTCCTGATGAAGGGAGCAGAGCTCCTGAAACGCGTAGACACAAGCTACAATAAAGGAACATTGACCATCTCTTTGTCCTCCTTCCTGATGAACAGCGCGGCATAAACCCCTTCTCTATTGTTCTCAGCTTAGTGTCTGTAGGAGGCACTTCCTTTCAAGGTTTGTTATTTTTTGAGGGCAACGGTTTCCTTTTGGGACCAATCTCCCACTACCATCAGCGGGCGGGAACGTGGAGTGTCGCCTCCACGTACCCCCTCCTGCGACGCTGGATCCTGGGCTGAACGACGGGTTCCACAGACACCGATTTTCCAAAGCCCAGGGTAGAGGCCTGTGCCCTATAGCCCATTCCACAGCCCCTCTTTGCAGGCTCTGAGTTGAAGATGGCACCAATTCCTCAGCCCCTCTTTGCAGGAGTTGAATATGACACCGACACAGCAAGCTGACTCTGCTATTTTCACTGCCTGGACGGAAGCAGTGTTTTAAGGTGAGATCACACCTGACTGGTTTCCCAGACAAAGGGAGAAAAGACGCTGCAGGGAAGGTTCCCAGGACATTTACAGTATTTATTATGTGCAAGGAGCAAGGATCCTTCACACACAGTGTTAACTTTTCTCTAGCTTGCTGGCTAGAGGAGGGGGAAGTTCTGCTGTTTGCAGAAAGTCTTGCAGATAATCTCCTGGTGGCAGGGGGGGTGGGCCCAGGGCTCAGGGACTCACGCTGTTTTATTTGCTCTGTTTATTTGCTCCAGCAGAAAAGCCGGCTGATAACCACCAGTGACAAGCTGTGTGCTGACTGGAGGGAGAGGGAGGAAAACTATCAGAAGCTCCCTTCCTGCCGTTTTTTTTTTTTACTACCCACAGCAGGGGGGGGCACACTGACTCATTTTCCCGCTCTTTTAGCGCTAAGCCCCCCCCCGCGGCTGCGATAAGCCCCGCCCCCCCAGGAAAGCGTGGAAGATCTCCATAGAGCTTTATCCTTCCTGAGGACAGGGCCATCGGCTGATTCTGGTGAGGTACTTGCTTCAATTGTAGCTCTGCTGAGCATTGCTCCCCCTCCTGGCATACTCCTATTAGGAACATGCAGAAATCTAAGGGCACTAAGAGTACTAAGGCCCACATAGTCTATTATTCAGCCTGCACTGCCTGCCACGCTGAGCTACCACGTAAACACACCTCTTCTCTCTGTGAGTCCTGTGCCCCTATAGCCCCCCAAGACCCCCCTGCCACCACCGCCGCAACCGTCAGCCCAGAGCCGAGGGCCCCCAGCCCACCGGAATGGGCACAGTTTCTGTCCCAATCCATGGAAAAACTGTCACAGAACCTGGTTCTGGCTATGCAATGTCGTCCTCCCCACCCTTCTGGGTCCCTGGACGGAACGCAGCCTGAGGAACCCCTATGGAGGATCCTTCTGAGGTAATCCGGGCACATGCTTCACCGGTTGCAGGGATCAGGAAAAGAGCACACGGCCGGGTGTCTCCAGCGGGCTCTCCCTCGGGAGCACACAGGGCAGGCTCTCCCACACGCTCCACGGCTTCTGAAGAGCTGGAGGAGGGAGAATGCTGTTTGTACCAGGAGGATTCCTTGGTTTTAGCCTCCCCAGATGATCAAACTGCAATAGACTCCCTTATAACAGCAATCAACCAAACTCTGCATGTGGAGGATCCCCCATCCACTACCACTGACCATGCGGTCTCCTTTAAGAGGGCAAGGAAACCCAAAAAGGTTTTCACTGATCACCCAGAGTTTCAGGGTATCCTCACAAAGCAAAGGGAGAAGTCTGACAGGTGCTTCGGTAACCGAAAACTCATGGAGTCCCGGTACCCTTTTGTCTCACCTGCCCCTAAGGGCTGGGCCGATCCGCCCTCGGTCGACCCCCCGGTCTCCCGCCTTACCACAAAGACGCTCCTGTCTTTACCCGATGGTTCCTCCATCAAGGACCCGACAGACAGACAGGTGGAGCACCTCGCCCGCTCTACTTTTGAGGCTGCGGGTTCCTCCCTCTCGCCCTCCTTTGCCTCTGTGTGGGTCGCAAAGGCGATCTCTGTCTGGGCAGACTCCCTTAACACTTCACTTGAGGAATCCCAGTTCACTCATACCTTCACAGAGGTAACAGCTCAAATTGCCGCTGCGGCGGAGTACCTCATCCAGGCCTTCATGGACGCTGCTACCTGCGCAGCGTTTGCCGCCTCAAATACCATAGCCATCCTTAGAGCACTCTGGCTCCGACAATGGCGAGTGGACTCTGCCTCCAAGAAGTCTCTCACGGGCCTTCCCTTTTTTCCAGACCGATTGTTTGGCGAACGTCTGGACAAGTTCATTTCTGACGCCACAGGAGGAAAGAGTACCTCCCTCCCCCAGCTGAAGTCCAGGACGTCCTTCACCAGACGTCCACAGTCCTCGTTCCACTCCTTTCGGAACTCATTTGGTTGGTCGACATCCCGTGCTGTCCCCGCCACCAGCCGCGGACTACGCAGGGACCGACCTTCTCAGCTCTCCCCGAAACCCACTTTGTCATGGCAGCCTAGACCGAAACAGTCCAGGACTAGGGAGACTCGGCCACGACGTTTTCCCCCCTCATGACTCCTTCGGCGCCCCGGAAGACACACTCATTATAGGAGGTCGACTGCGGCTCTTTCAACACATCTGGGCTGCCGCCTCAGACGACAAATGGGTGCGAGACCTTGTGTCTTCCGGTTACCACATAGAATTTCGGACCCGACCCCCGAGTCGGTTCTTTCTCTCAAACCCCCCAAAGACTCGAAAACGACGCAAAGCTTTTTTCTCAGCAATCCACTCGCTCCAAACAGCAGGAGTTATAATACCTGTCCCAGACGACGAGAAGTTCGGGGGTTTTTATTCCAACCTCTTTGTGGTCCCCAAAAAGGATGGGTCAGTTCGACCCATCCTGGACCTCAAACACCTAAACAAACATGTGCACGTACGGAGATTCAGAATGGAGTCCCTAAGGTCCATTATTGCATCCATGGTCAAAGGGGAATTCCTCGCCTCCATAGACATCAAGGACGCGTACCTGCACATACCCATCACCCCAGATCACCAAAAGTTCCTCCGCTTCGCAATTCAGGACTCCCACTTTCAATTCGTAGCTCTACCCTTCGTCCTTGCCACCGCACCAAGGGTCTTCACCAAAGTCATGGCGGCCGCCATGAGCGTCCTTCACGCCAGGGGAGTAGTCGTTCTCCCTTACTTGGACGACCTCCTCATCAAGGCCCCCTCCTTCCGCGACTGCTCAACCAGCGTACAGATCACTGTGGACACCCTATCCCGCTTAGGGTGGCTAGTGAATCTGGACAAATCATCCCCGATCCCATCACGATCCATCACCTTCCTGGGCATGTCCCTGGACACCCGTCGGGGCTTGATCCTTCTCCCTCAGGACAAGGCAATCGCTCTTCAACGAGCGGTACGCTGCCTTCTACGTCCTCCGTCTCGCTCCATTCGATTCAGCATGAAGGTGCTCGGCAGGATGGTGGCGGCTATGGAATCAGTACCCTTTGCTCAACTGCACCTCCGCCTACTGCACCTAGCCCTTCTAGCGGCCTGGGACAAGAGCCCCTTCTCCCTGGACAGACATCTTCACCTGACGCCTTCAGTCAGGTACGCACTCCGCTGGTGGCTTCGGTCCTCATCCCTATCGAAGGGGAGATCTTTTCTCCCAGTGAACTGGCTGGTCCTGACCACGGACGCCAGCCTCCTAGGCTGGGGAGCAGTGTACCGGCACCACACTGCTCAAGGACGTTGGACGCCCCAGGAGTCTTTCCTACCCATAAACATCCTGGAACTCCGCGCGATCTTCCTCGCGCTCAGAGCGTTCTGCCCTCTGCTAGCGGGTCGTCAGATTCGAGTCCATTCAGACAATGCGACAGCTGTAGCCTATATCAATCGGCAGGGGGGCACCCGCAGCAAAGCGGCTTATCTCGAGGCCCACAAGATCCTCAGCTGGGCCGAATCGACGGGATCAGTGATATCAGCGGTACACATACCGGGGGTAGAAAACTGGGCAGCAGACTTTCTAAGTCGCCAAGGCCTGGCCGCCGAAGAATGGTTTCTCCACCCAGATGTGTTTCTACACATCTGCACTCGCTGGGGCACACCAGACGTGGACCTAATGGCCTCAAGGTTGAATGCAAAGGTACCCGCGTTCATAGCCAGGTCACGCGACCCGCAGTCCATCGGCGCAGATGCTCTAGTCTGCTCCTGGCACCACTTCCGCCTGCCTTACATATTTCCACCTCTACCCCTGCTGCCGCGGGTAATCAGGAAGATCAAGGCAGAGGGAGTCCCCAGACTGGCCCAGGCGCGCCTGGTATGCCGAATTAGTACAAATGCTCACAGACGCACCGTGGCGCCTTCCAGACATCCCAGACTTGCTGACCGAAGGGCCCATTTCCCATCAGAACTCCAGAGCCCTGAAGCTGACGGCATGGCCATTGAGACCTGGGTATTAACAAGAGCGGGATTCTCTCCCGCGGTTATTTCCACCATGATCAGTGCCCGAAAGCCTGCTTCATCCCGCATTTACCACCGTACGTGGAAAATCTTCCTTTCATGGTGCAGGGAAACTAACGTCCAGCCTATGCCTCCGGCCATCCCCAGAATTCTCGACTTTCTACAGTCTGGCTTGCAAGTGGGGTTGGCTCTCAGTTCCCTTAAAGGGCAGGTTTCAGCGCTCTCAATCTTCTACCAATGCCGCCTGGCTCAAAAACCGCAAGTCAAGACCTTCCTCCAGGGCGTTTCCCATCTAGTTCCCCCGTACAAACGGCCGCTGGAACCATGGGACCTCAACCTCGTTCTGGATGGTCTCCAGAGGTCTCCCTTTGAACCCCTCAAGGAATCCTCCCTTGCTCTTCTGTCCTGGAAGGTAACATTCCTGGTGGCAATTGCGTCCATCAGACGGGTTTCGGAGCTAGCAGCACTCTCTTGCCGCGAGCCTTTTCTGATCTTTCACCAGGACAAGGTGGTTCTGCGCCCCCTTCCGGATTTCCTTTCAAAGGTTCTTACCCAGTTTCATTTGAACGAGGACATTGTTCTGCCTTCCTTTTGTCCACACCCGGTTCATAGGGTGGAAAGGTCTCTGCATTTGTTACACCTTCGTCAGAGCTCTCAGATATTAAGTATCCAGGACAGCCCCCTTTAGGAAAACTGACTCTTTGTTCGTCATTCCTGAGGGTCCAAAGAAGGGACAGGCAGCTTCAAAGGTGACGCTGGCTCGCTGGATTCGCTCTGCGATCCAGGAAGTCTACCGCTTGCAACTCAAGCCCATTCCTAGTGGGCTGCGGGCTCATTCTACGCGAGCAGTTGGTGCTTCGTGGGCCATTCGGCATCAGGCTTCAGTGGAACAGGTGTGTAAGGCTGCGACCTGGTCTAGCCTACATACGTTTTCAAAGCATTACAGAGTCCATACCCAGGTTTCAACTGAGGCAAATCTGGGTAGGAAAATTCTGCAAAAGGCAGTAGAGCACCTCTCTCAGTAGGCGCTCCAGGCTGTCTGGGACTGGTTCCTAGTCCTTGGGTTGTGTTGTCTTCTTTTATGTTTCCCACCCATGGACTGCTTTAGGACGTCCCATGGTCCTGTGTCCCCCAATGAGGTGTCAGAGAAAAGCGGATTTTTGTGTACTCACCGTAAAATCGTTTTCTCTTAGCCATCATTGGGGGACACAGCACCCACCCTGTTTCCCTGTTGGGCCTTGGTTCTCTCAGTACTTTATTTGTTTATGACTCTTTTTTTCTCATGTTCCTCTGTTGAGGTAAGTTTTTACTGGCTTTTTCTCCTACTGCTTGTGTACTAAAAGTGAGCTTGCCTGGCCCGGCCAGGGGGTGTATACTGCAGAGGAGGAGCTATGCTTTTGCATCTACTTAGTGTCCTCCTATGGATAGGCAGCATAACACCCATGGTCCTGAGCCCCCAATGATGGCTAAGAGAAAACGATTTTACGGTGAGTACACAAAAATCCGTTTTTTTACACCAATCTAAATGCAGACAGCATGTGCATCTAGATTGAAAGCTGTCTTTTACAGTCCGAGTCTGTCCAACACTAGTCAATAGACAAACAAAAAGTGCATAGTGCTCATATTGTTGTGTAAGCAGAAATATGATATGTAAAATAAAACATGACATGCCATAAGGCAAGCAAAGTCAAGAAATTAAAAAACTAAATTATTGCGTAAATGTATTAAATATTAGTTGTATCCTAACTATGATGAAATTGTTGTGCAATGTTTTTCTCCACTTTTCTTAGATAATAATCTTTTTTCTTATTTTCTCATAGGCACTTCATTCAGGGAAAAGACCCAATCAAAGTCAACATCTAAGTCACTGAGCGGGTCGAGTGAAATACCTCAAAATTTGCAGACCACCTCAGGTATGGTTTTAGCATATACAGATCTCTAAATTATGGATAAAAAACAATTAAAAATAGTTTTAACACAAACAGACCCATTCTCACACCACATAAAAATACCCAATTAAATAAAGCAGCCAAAGCTCTCATTGAGCCCAATAGGAGTCATTGTGTCCAATCTATAAATCCAATGACTCAAGTTGCGCAATGGCCTTGAATAGGTTACCACCTCTAACCTCTGATCTATGGCCTTTATAATTAATTTGCTTGAGTCAGATTTATATTACAATTGGACATGTTTTGGTAGGGTTTTTAGGTGTTCCATCTCATGCAGAGTCTTTGTTTTCTCAATGTCCCTGATGTGCTCACGGACTCCCACCTTTAACCCCCTAACCTCTGGACGATTTTTCCGTTTTTGTTTTTTGCTCCCCATTTCCAAAAGCTGTAACTTTTTATTTTTCCGTCAATTTTGCCATGTGAGGGCTTGTTTTTTGCAGGACGTATTGATCTTTTAAATAAAACCATGAGTTTTGCCATGTATGGTACTGAAAAACTGCAAAAAATTTCCAAGTACGGAAAAATTGCAAAAATGTGCGATTATTGTACAACTGTTTGTGGGGTACTTTATTCACCATGTTCACTGTATGGTATAACTGATGTGTGGGTGTGATGCTTCATGTCAGTACGAGTTTGTAGATACCAAACGTGAATAGGTTTACTTTGATCTAAGTGATTAAAATATTTCAAAAGTTTGTCCCAAAAAAGTGGTGCCCTCTTCGCGCCATTTTCTGCGACTCAGTGTTCTCATTTTTCGGTATATGGGGCTCAATTATGGCTTATTTGTTGCATCTCTGACTGACGTTTTTAACTGTACCATTTTTGCAGAGATGCTACGTTTTGACCCCCTGTTATTGCATTTCGCTTAAAATTTGCGATGACCAAAAAACTTAACTTTGGCGTTTGGAAGGTGTTTTTTTTTGCCGCTACGCCGTTTACCTATCAGGTTAATTGATTTCATATTTTGATACAGTGGGCATTTCTGAACTCGGCGATTCCAAAAAAGATTATATTTTTTATTTTTTTAACCCTTTGATTTTCAGTGGGGCGAATGGGGAGTGATTTTAAACTTTTGTTTTTTATTTTATTTTTTACAACTTTTTTTTAAACTTTTTTTATTTGACTTGTCGCCCCTAGGGGATTATAAGCATTATCCGTCTGATCGCTTTTTCATTCCTGCTGGTCAGAGCTGCAGAGCTCTCATCAGCTGAAATGCTGCTTTCCTGTTACAGCCAGACAGCTGTAACAGAAAGTGAGTTATGATAGTGACAGGAGTCATCACATAACCGTGTGCTACCATGGCAACCATCGGCTTTTCGTGATCGCGTTACGGAGCCTCCGATGGAGGCGGGTAAAGGCTATTTTCCCCGCCGTAGCCATTTACATCTCGCTGTCAGTATTTGAGCGGGTCCACCCGCGCTTGTAAGCCACACATGTCTGCTGTTCAAATCAGCAGAAGTGCGGGATTCGCCACCAGCTTATTACAACAGCAGACAGTGATTACACCGACATTATCTGGGACGTACCCAGTGCGTCCAATGTCTGTAAGAGGTTAAGTCCCTTGTGGTCATTCCTATGTAGATTTTCTGGCATGGATACTGGGTGTAATAAATCACGCCCTTAGAAGCACAAGTATGTAGGTGATTAATTTTGTAAGTTTGTGTTCCTTCTGATTTTTTAATGGGAACCTGTCACCAGATTTGGGGACTATAGGCTGTGGCCAATATCACTGAGTTCTTATATACAGTATTCCAAAATACTATATATGAAAGCCCAGGATGCTCTGTATAACATAAAAAAACACTTTTGTAATACTCACTTAGGGGGCGGTCCGTTCCGATGGGTGTCGCTGCTCTCCAGTGCGGCGCCTCCTCTCTGCTGCAATCTTCGGCCTCCTTCTTCCCAGTCCAGTGGGGATGATGCGTCTACGTCATCCACACAAGCCGACATTGTGGTCCTGCGCAGGCGCACTTTGATTTGCCCTCCTGAGGGCAGATCAACATACTGTAATGCACAAGTGCGAGGAAAGGTTAATGACTGCTGTTATTCACCCCTTATAATCCTAATTGCCACCGTACCAGGGCAATCGGAAAGAGTCGGGTTAAGTGCTGGAATTGTCACATCTAATGAATGTGACAATCCACGGTGGCTGCGGTCTGCTATTTTTAGGCTGGGGGGGCATAATAACCATGGACCGACCAATCCTGAGAATACCAGCTCCCAGCTGTCCGCTTATCATGACTGGTACCAAAATGGGGGGGAATAAAGGACCGCAGACCATTTTTTAAAAATTATTTATTTAAATATTTTTTGTTTTTAAAAGCCGCATGTGGTTCCTTTTTTTTTTGATACACAGCCAAGATAACATGCAAAGTTGGGGGCTGCAGCTGTATGTAAATATTAATTGTATCCTAACTATAATGAAATTGTTGTACAATGATTTTCTCCACTTTTCTTAGATAATAATCTTTTTTTCTTATTTTCTCATAGGCACTTCATTCAGGGAAAAGACCCAATCAAAGTCAACATCTAAGTCACTGAGCGGGTCGAGTGAAGTACCTCAAAATTTGCAGACCACCACAGGTATGGTTTTAGCAAATACAGATCTCTAAATTATGGATAAAAAAAAACAATTAAAAACAGTTTTAACACAAACAGTCCAATTCTCACACCACATAAAAATACCCAATTAAAGAAAGCAGCCAAAGCTCTCATTGAGCCCAATAGGAGTCCTTGTGTCCAATCTATAAATAAAGTGACTCAAGTTGCGCAAGGGCCTTAAATAGGTTACCACCTCTAACCTCTGATCTATGGCCTTTATAATTAATTTGCTTGAGTCAGATTTATGGTACAATTGGAAATGTTTTGGTAGGGTTTTTAGGTGTACCGTCTCTTTTTCTCAATGTCCCTGATGTGCTCACGGACTCCCACCTTTAACCCCCTAACCCCTGGACGATTTTTCCGTTTTTGTTTTTTGCTCCCCTTCTTCCGAAAGCTGTAACTTTTATTTTTCCATCAAACTTGCCATGTGAGGACTTGTTTTTTGCAGGACGTATTGATCTTTTAAATAAAACCATGAGTTTTACCATATATTGTACTGGAAAACTGCAAAAAATTTACAAGTACGGAAAAGTTGCAAAACAGTGCGATTGTACAACTGTTTGTGGGGTACTTTATTCACCATGTTCATTGTGTGGTATAACTGATGTGTGGGTGTGATGCTTCATGTCAGTACAAGTTCATAGATACCAAACATGAATAGGTTTACTTTAATCTAAGTGATCAAAATATTTTAAAGTTTGTCCCAAAAAACTGGTCCACTTTTTCCACCATCTTCTGTGACTCGTAGTGTTCTTATTTTTCGGGATATGGGGCTCATTGATGGCTTATTTCTTGCGTCTTGTGCTGACATTTTTAACTGTAGCATTTTTGCGCAGATGCTACTTTTTGACCCCCTGTTATTGCATTTTGCTGAAAATGTGCGACGACCGGAAAACTTATCTGGCATTTGGAAGGTTTATTTTGCCGCTACGCCGTTTACCTATCAGGTTAATTGATTTTATGTTTTGATAGATTGTACATTATGAACTCGGCGATTCCAAATAAGTGTAAACTTTTTATTTCTTTGTCGCTCCATTGGGAGACCCAGACAATTGGGTGTATAGCTTATGCCTCCGGAGGCCACACAAAGCACTACACCAAAAGTGTAAAGCCCCTCCCCTTCTGCCCATACACCCCCCGTGCATCACGGGCTCCTCAGTTTTTATGCTTTGTGCGAAGGAGGCTGACATCCACGCATAGCTCCACATCTTAGTCAGCAGCAGCTGCTGACTAGGTCGGATGGAAGAAAAGAGGGCCCATAACAGGGCCCCCAGCATGCTCCCTTCTCACCCCACTCTGGTCGGTGGTGTTGTTAAGGTTGAGGTACCCATTGCGGGTACACGGCAGGAGCCACATGCTGTTTTCCTTCCCCATCCCTTAATGGGCTCTGGGTGAAGTGGGATCTAATCGGTCTCCAGGCACATGAGACCGTGCTCCCTCCGCAGCCCCTGGGGAATCTGCTGGACAGGAGCCGGGTATCGTCAGGGACAAGGCCCTGCTACTGAGAGGTACTCTGTGTCCCCGTGGGGACCGCGCATGGAGCGCTTGTGCCATACACACTGCAGCACTGCTGGGTGTGTTAGTGCACCGGGGACTACCGCGCCGGCCGCGCTGTGAGGTACTCTGTGTCCCCGTGTGGACCGCGCATGGAGCGCTTGTGCCAATACACATTGCAGCACTGCTGGGTGTGTTAGTGCGCCGGGGACTACCGCGCGGCCGCGCTTATATGCCGGCCGCGCTTATAACTTTAGTCCCCGACTTCTGCGGCCTAGTACCGCATATTCCCGCCCACAGGCCTGCCAGTCAGGGGAAGGGCGGGACGCTGCACAGATCGTCAGCGCTGAGGGCTGGAGCATACATTAGTATCCTCCTCCCCCCTCACTCAGTACACTGGGGCACTAGATTCCCGCACTTTCTTGGGCACGCCCACGGTCCCCTCCTCCCCACAGAACGCCGACAGCCATTTCTGTCAGCGATTCAGACTCTGGAGAGGAGAGACAACACAGGGAGACCCAGGCAGGGAATCTGGTGATCACACAACCGCTCTGAGCGGTCGGTAAGCAGCACCTGTGGTGCTGGCCCCACTGAGTACCGAAGTGTATATATATATATAGGCTTATAGGCTATACATTTGCACTGTCCGGTCGCTCTGTTGATTTTTGGCTATATACCCTCCTGGATTGTTCTCAGAGGAGACAACAGCATGTCGTCTGCAAAAAGCAAGGGTGCCAAAGCACAGGCGTACTTTGCAACCTGTACCTCATGTGCAGCCATACTACCGGCAGGTTCCACTGACCCAAAGTCAAATCTGACACCGGCCCAATCACTGACATATCTTGGCATGGAGTTTCATACTCTCTCAGCGATAGTGAAGCTTCCGCTGAACAAACAGCGTTCACTACAGACAGGGGTGCAATCTCTCCTTCAAGGCCAGTCACACCCTCTGAGGCGCCTCATGCACTTCCTAGGGAAGATGGTAGCAGCAATGGAGGCAGTTCCTTTTGCGCAGTTTCACCTGCGCCCACTTCAATGGGACATTCTCCGCAAATGGGACAGGAAGTCGACGTCCCTCGACAGGAACGTCTCCCTTTCGCGGGCAGCCAAGGCTTCCCTTCAGTGGTGGCTTCTCCCCAATTCTCTGTCGAAGGGGAAATCCTTCCTGCCCCCATCCTGGGCGGTGGTCACGACGGACGCGAGCCTGTCAGGGTGGGGAGCGGTCTTTCTCCACCACAGGGCTCAGGGTACTTGGACTCAGATAGAGTCCTCCCTTCAGATCAATGTTCTGGAGATAAGGGCAGTGTATCTTGCCCTAAAGGCGTTCCAGCCGTGGCTGGAAGGCAAACAGATCCGAATTCAGTCGGACAACTCCACAGCGGTGGCATACATCAACCACCAAGGCGGGACACGCAGTCGGCAAGCCTTCCAGGAAGTCCGGCGGATTCTGCTGTGGGTGGAAGCCACAGCCTCCCCCATATCCGCAGTTCACATTCCGGGCGTAGAAAACTGGGAAGCAGACTTTCTCAGTCGCCAGGGCATGGACACAGGGGAATGGTCCCTTCACCCGGACGTTTTTCAGGAGATCTGTTGCCGCTGGGGCATTCCGGACGTCGACCTAATGGCGTCCCGGCACAACAACAAGGTCCCGGCATTCATGGCACGGTCTCAAGATCACAGAGCTCTGGCGGCAGACGCCTTAGTTCAGGATTGGTCGCAGTTTCAACTCCCTTATGTGTTTCCTCCTCTGGCACTGTTGCCCAGAGTGTTACGCAAGATCAGGGCCGACTGCCGCCGCGCCATCCTCGTCGCTCCAGACTGGCCGAGGAGGTCGTGGTACCCGGATCTGTGGCATCTCACGGTCGGCCAACCGTGGGCACTACCAGACCGACCAGACTTGCTGTCTCAAGGGCCGCTTTTCCATCTGAATTCTGCGGCCCTCAACCTGACTGTGTGGCCATTGAGTCCTGGATCCTAGCGTCTTCGGGGTTATCCCAAGAGGTCATTGCCACTATGAGACAGGCTAGGAAACCAACGTCCGCCAAGATCTACCACAGGACGTGGAAGATATTCCTGTCGTGGTGCTCTGCTCAGGGCTTTTCTCCCTGGCCATTTACCTTACCCACTTTTCTGTCCTTCCTTCAATCCGGATTGGAAAAGGGTTTGTCGCTCGGCTCCCTTAAGGGACAAGTCTCTGCGCTCTCTGTGTTTTTTCAGAAGCGCCTAGCCAGACTTCCACAGGTACGCACGTTCCTGCAGGGGGTTTGTCACATCGTCCCTCCTTACAAGCGCCCGTTAGAACCCTGGGATCTGAACAGGGTACTGATGGCTCTTCAGAAACCACCGTTCGAGCCAATGAGGGATATTTCTCTCTCACGCCTTTCGCAGAAAGTGGTCTTCCTAGTAGCAGTCACATCACTTCGGAGAGTGTCTGAGCTAGCTGCACTGTCATGCAAAGCTCCTTTCCTGGTGTTTCACCAGGACAAGGTGGTTCTGCGTCCGGTTCCGGAATTTCTCCCTAAGGTGGTATCCCCCTTTCATCTCAATCAGGATATCTCCTTACCTTCTCTTTGTCCACATCCAGTTCACCAATGTGAAAAGGATTTGCACTTGTTGGATCTGGTGAGAGCACTCAGACTCTACATTTCTCGTACGGCGCCCCTGCGCCGCTCGGATGCACTCTTTGTCCTTGTCGCTGGCCAGCGTAAAGGGTCACAGGCTTCCAAATCAACCCTGGCTCGGTGGATCAAGGAACCAATTCTCGAAGCCTACCGTTCCTCTGGGCTTCCGGTTCCCTCAGGGCTGAAGGCCCATTCTACCAGAGCCGTGGGTGCGTCCTGGGCTTTGCGGCACCAGGCTACGGCTCAGCAGGTGTGTCAGGCGGCTACCTGGTCGAGCCTGCACACTTTCACGAAACACTATCAGGTGCATACCTATGCTTCGGCAGATGCCAGCCTAGGTAGGCGAGTCCTTCAGGCGGCGGTTGCCCACCTGTAGGAAGGGGCCGTTTTACGGCTCTATTACGAGGTATTATTTTACCCACCCAGGGACTGCTTTTGGACGTCCCAATTGTCTGGGTCTCCCAATGGAGCGACAAAGAAGAAGGGAATTTTGTTTACTTACCGTAAATTCCTTTTCTTCTAGCTCCAATTGGGAGACCCAGCACCCGCCCCTGTTCCCTTCGGGCTGTTGTTCTTTGTGTACACATGTTGTTCATGTTGAATGGTTTCAGTTCTCCGATATTCCTTCGGATTGAATTTACTTTAAACCAATTTATAATTTTTTCCTCCTTCTTGCTTTTGCACCAAAACTGAGGAGCCCGTGATGCACGGGGGGTGTATGGGCAGAAGGGGAGGGGCTTTACACTTTTGGTGTAGTGCTTTGTGTGGCCTCCGGAGGCATAAGCTATACACCCAATTGTCTGGGTCTCCCAATTGGAGCTAGAAGAAAAGGAATTTACGGTAAGTAAACAAAATTCCCTTCTTTTTTTTTAACCTTTGATTTTCAGTGGGGCTAATGGGGATTGATTTATACTGTTAATTGTTTTTTAATTTTTTTAAATTTTTTTAAAACTTATTTTTTAACTTTTTTTTATTTTAATAGAGCACCTAGTTGACTATAAGCATTAACCGTCTGATCGCTTTATAATTTCTGCTGGTCAGAAATGTAGACTTTCTGGCACAGATAATGGGCGTAATAAATCACGCCCTTAGAAGCACATGTATGTTGGTGATTTATTTTGTAAGTTTGTGTTCCTCCGATTTTTTTTTAATGGGAACCTGTCACCAGATTTAGGGACTATAAGCTGAGGCCAATACCACTGAGTTGTTATATAGAGCATTCTTGAATACTGTATAAAAGAGCCAAGGCCGCTCTGTATAACGTAAAAAACACTTGTATAATACTCACCTAGAGGGTGGTCTGGTTCGATGGGTATCGCTGCTCTCCAGTGAGGCGCCTCCTCTTTCGGGTCCCACGCACCCTCTCTGCTGCGATATTCGGCCTCCTTCTTCCCAATCGAGTGGGGATGATGCGTCTACATCATCCACACAAGCTGACATTGCGGTCCTGAGCAGACAAACTTTGATCTGCCCTGCTGAGGGCAGATCAAAGTACTGTAATGCACAGGCCTTATTACCCCATTTGCCACTGCACCAGGGCAATTGGAAAGAGTCGGGTAAAGTGCCGACATTGTCACATATAATGAATGTGATAATCCTGGGTGTCTGTGGGCTGCTATTTTTAGGCTGGGGGGGGCCACAATAACCATGGGCCGATCCATCCTGAGAATACCAGCTCCCAGCTGTCCGCTTATCATGACTGGGTATCAAAAGAGGGGAGAAGGAAGGACCGCAGAACATTTTTTAAAAAAATATTTATTGAAATATTTTTTATTTTTAAAAGCCGCATGCGGTTCCTTTTATTTTGATACACAGCCATGATAACGTGCAAAGTTGGGGGCTGCCTGCAGCTGTATGCCTTGTCCTTGTTGGGGCGACCCTACGCCATTTTTTTAATTTATTTATTTTTACACCAATCTAGATGCAGACAGCATGTGCATCTAGATTGAAAGCTGTCTTTTACAGTCCGAGTCCATCCATCACTAGTCAATAGACAAACAAAAAGTGCATAGTGCTCATATTGTTGTTTAAACAGAAATATGATATGTAAAATTAAAAATGACATGCCAGAAGGCAAGCAAAATCAAGAAATTCAAAAAACAAAATTATTAAGTAAATGTATTAAATATTAGTTGTATCCTAACTATAATGAAATTGTTGCACAGTGGTTTTCTTCACTTTGCTTTTTTCTTATTTTCTCATAGGCACTTCATTCAGGGAGAAGACCCAATCAAAGTCAACATCTAAGTCACTGAGCGGGTCGAGTGAAGTACCTAAAACTTTGCAGACCACCGCAGGTATGGTTTTAGCATATACACATCTCTAAATTATCGATAAAAAAAACAATTAAAAATAATTTTAACACAAACAGTCCCATTCTCACACCACATAAAAATACCCAATTAAAGAAAGCAGCCAAAGCTCTCATTGAGCCCAATAGGAGTCATTGTGTCCAATCTATAAATCTAATGACTCAAGTTGCGCAAGGGCCTTAAATACTGTCATATGAAAAAGTTTGGGCACCCCTATTAATGTTAACCTTTTTTCTTTATAACAATTTGGGTTTTTGCAACAGCTATTTCAGTTTCATATATCTAATAACTGATGGACTGAGTAATATTTCTGGATTGAAATGAGGTTTATTGTTCTAACAGAAAATGTGCAATCCGCATTTAAACATAATTTGACCGCTGCAAAAGTATAGGCACCTCAACATAAAAGTGATATAAATATTTTGTAGATCCTCCTTTTGCAAAAATCACAGCTTCTAGTCACTTCCTGTAGCTTTTAATGAGTTCCTGGATCCTGGATGAAGGTATATTTGACCATTCCTGTTTACAAAACAATTCCAGTTCAGTTAAGTTTGATGGTCGCCGAGCATGGACAGCACGCTTCAAATCATCCCACAGATTTGCAATGATATTCAGGTCTGAGGACTGGGATGGCCATTCCAGAACATTGTAATAGTTCCTCTGCTTGAATGCCTGAGTAGATTTGGAGCGGTGTTTTGGATCATTGTCTTGCTGAAATATCCATCCCCTGCGTAACTTCAACTTCGTCACTGATTCTTGCACATTATTGTCAAGAATCTGCTGATACTGAGTTGAATCCATGCGACCCTCAACTTTAACAAGATTCCCGGTGCCGGCATTGGCCACACAGCCCCAAAGCATGATGGAACCTTCATCAAATTTTACTGTGGGTAGGTAGCAAGTGCTTTTCTTGGAATGTCGTGTTTTTTTGCCTCCATGCATAACGCCTTTTTGTATGACCAAACAACTCAATCATTGTTTCATCAGTCCACAGGACCTTCTTCCAAAATGTAATTGGTTTGTCCAAATGTGCTTTTGCATACCTCAGGCGACTCTGTTTGTGGCGGGCTTGCAGAACTGGCTTCTTTCGCATGACTCTCCCATACAGCTTCTCCTTGTGCAACGTGTGCAACGTGCACTGTATTGTTGACCGATGCACATTGACACCATCTGCAGCAATACTATTTAATATTGTTTAATATTATTTATTTAAATAACTAAAAAAAAAAATGGGCTTCTCTGTATTTTGATTGCCTGACATCACAGTACTGTAAAAATAAATAAATCATTAAAAAAATGACATAGTGCTGCGCGGTATTTTTCATTCTCAGAGCAGATAAAGCAGACTGCTAGGGGCTACCACCCCCATCTGCCTGATTTACCTTGGCTGGCAATCAAAATACAGAGAAGCCCATTATTTTTTTTATAAAAAAAATAATTAAAAAAAAATGCGTGGGCTCCTGCCGTATTTTGATTGTCAGTCAGATAAAGCCAGGCAGCTGGGGGCTGGGAATCTCGGCAGCCCAAAGCCACCCCTTGAAATGGCACATTGTTCCTTAGTGCCGTTTCCAAGCGCTTTACACGGCTCGTCCAGCGGCCATGATGACGGTGGTTTATTGGGTAATAAAGGGGTTATTACCAGCTTTGTTTTCTCAGATAGTACTAAGCCCGAAATTCATTGTGTCACGCCAAATTAGACATGGCCACCATGAATTTCTAGGAAACAGTAAAAAAAAAACACAACAAAGAGAATTTTTTTTTACTAGAAATAAAACAAAAAAAACTTTAGAGAATCTGTCTTTATTATAAAAAAATCCTTAGTCTGACGTAATCCACTGGGACAGCAAAGTCAACTCTGCTTCATCACTTGCACAGACACAGTCTTTACACAGTGAGAAGCAAAGCGCAATGTCAACTCTGCTTCATCACTGTGCACAGACACAATCTAAACACAGTGAGAAGCAAAGCGCAAAGTCAACTCTGCTTCATCACTCTGTACAGACAGTCTATACAGTGAGAAGCAGAGAGAGCAATGAACAATGTCAACTCTGCTTCATCACTCTGAACGTCCCAGAAAGCTCGTGTTCGGGGTCGTGTGCACGAACACCATGTATTCGGTACGCACCCCCAACTTTACAGTTCGGGTTCGTCCATCCCTAGTTACCACCTCTAACCTCTGATCTTTGTTGCGGCTCTGGTATTTAGTGATATTAATCATGTTCCTTCTGACAACTGCTTTTTCAGGTTTGTCTCGGTCTGGAGAGGCTGGGGACATATACATCACAGGAGGGGCTGGGGCATACACATCACAAGAGGGGCTGGGGCATACACATCAAAGGAGGGACTGAGGGTGTATATATCACAGGAGGGGTGTATACATCACAGGAGATGCTGGACGCGGATAGCACTGTCGGCAGCACAGACAGCACTAGATGGCAGCATGAACAGCACTAGGTGGCACAACGGACAGCACTAGGTGGCACAATGGACAGCACTAGGTGGCAGCACGAACGGCAGTAGGTGGCATCCTGGACAACACTAGGTGGCAGCACGGAGAGCACTAGGAGGTAACACAAAGAGCACTAGGTGGCAGCATAGAGAGCACGAAGAGGCAGCATAGAGAGCACGAAGAGGCAGCATGAAGAGCACTAGGAGGCAGCGCGGAGAGCACTAAGTGGCAGCACGGAGCGCACTAGGTGGCAGCTCGGAGAGCATTAGGTGGCAGCTCGGAGAGCACTAGGTGGCAGCATGGACAGCACAAGGAGGCAGCATGGAGAGCACTATGTGGCAGCACTGACAGCACTAGGAGGTTGCACGGGTTACACAGCACTGAGGGGATACACACAGTACTAGGGGGTACACAGCTCTGGACAGGGGGGGACAGCGATAGGTGGCGTACTCACAGTACTGGAGGGAGGACTCACACAGCACAGGTCCGGGAGGCATGTACAGCAGGGAGGCATCTGCTGCGCCTCTTCTGTGACAGGAGCACAGCGCGCTGCTTACCCCTCCCACACGGTAAGCCCTGAGCACGCTAGCATAGGTCATGGTTGAGCCTAGAATGTACAGGATGCAGTCAGGTCCCAAAAAGAGCCCCTACATTCTAGTACGGGCTGCAATCAGGATCTGGAAGAAGCCCGTACATTCTAGCATCTACGCAGAGTGAGTGCGCTTCCTCGCATCACGGACATGGATTTAAAGGAACGGCGGCTGGCAAGAGCGCAAGTGCTGACAGAGAACTGCGGTTACCTGTAATGTCCCCGGAGGCCGCAGAAAAAGTCATCGTGGGACGGTGGTTCCTCACCCCTTATCTAAGTGATTAAAATATTTCAAAAGTTTGTCCCAAAAAATGTGTTCACTGTTTGCACCATTTTCTGCGACTCGTAGTGTTCCCATTTTTCCGCAGATGCTACGTTTTGACCCCCTGTTATAGCATTTTGCTTAAAATTTGCGATGACCAAAAAACTTAACTTTGGCGTTTGGAAGGGTTTTTTTGCTGCTATGCCGTTTACCTATCAGGTTAATTGATTTTATATTTTAATACATAGGGCATTTCTGAACTCGGCGATTCCAAATAAGTTTATATTTTTTATTTTTTTAACCCTTTGATTTTCAGTGGGGCAAATGGGGAGTGATTTAAACTTTTGTTTTTTATTTTTTTTTTATTGTTTACAACTTATTTTTTAACTTTTTTTATTTACCTAGTCCCCCTAGTATCATAGTATCATAGTTTTTTTAAGGTTGAAGGGAGACTCTAAGGTGGGCTTTGCACACTACGACATCGCAGGTACGATGTCGGTGGGGTCAAATTGAAAGTGACGTACATCCGGCATCGCATGCGACATCGTACTGTGTAAAGCCTAGATGATACGATTAACGAGCGCAAAATCGTCGTAATCGTATCATCGGTGCAGCGTCGGCGTAATCCATAATTACGCTGACGCGACAGTTCGATGTTGTTCCTCGCTCCTGCGGCAGCACACATCGCTGTGTGTGTAGTCGCAGGAGCGAGGAACATCTCCTACGGCCGTCACCGAGGCTTCCGTAGGATATGCGTAAGGACGGAGGTGGGCAGGATGTTTACATCCTGCTCATCTCCGCCCCTCCGCCGCTATTGGCTGCCTGCCGTGTGACATCGCTATGACGCCGCACGACCCGCCCCCTTAGGAAGGAGGCGGGTCGCCGGCCACAGCGACGGTCGCAGGGCAGGTGAGTGCGTGTGAAGCTGGCGTAGCGATAATTTTCGCTACGCCAACTATCACACGATATCGTACCTGCGACAGGGGCGGGGACTATCGCGTGCGACATCGCAGCATCGGCTTGTGATGTCGCAACGTGCAAAGCCCGCCTAAGTCCATCTAGTTCAACCCGTAGCCTAACATGTTGATCCAGAGGAAGGCAAAAAAACCCCAATGTGGCAAACAAGTTCCAATGGGGAAAAAAAATCCTTCCTGACTCCACATACGGCAATCAGACTAGTTCCCTGGATCAACACCCTGTCATAAAATCTAATATACATAACTGGTAATATCACATTTTTCAAGAAAAGCATCCAGGCTCTGCTTAAATGTTAGTAGTGAATCACTCATTACAACATCATGCGGCAGAGAGTTCCATAGTCTCACTGCCCGTACAGTAAAGAATCCTCGTCTTTGATTATGATTAAACCTTCTTTCCTCAAGACGTAGCGGATGCCCCCGTGTTCCAGTCGCAGGCCTAGGTGTAAAAAGATCTTTGGAAAGGTCTCTGTACTGTCCCCTCATATATTTATACTTTGTGATTAGATCCCCCCTAAGGCTTCGTTTTTCCAAACTAAATAACCCCAAGTTTAATAACCTTTCTTGGTATTGCAGCCCACCCTCTAATAATCTTGTTCGCTCTTCTCTGCACCCTCTCCAGTTCAGCTATGTCCTTTTTATATATCGGTGACCAGAATTGTACACAGTATTCTAAGTGCGGTCACACTAGTGACTTGTACAGAGGTAGAACTATATTTTTTTCATGAACACTTATACCTCTTTTAATACATCCCATTATTTTAATAGCCCTGGCAGCAGTTGCCTGACACTGACCACCAAAGTTAAGTTTACCATCCACCCATACACCCAAGTCTTTTTCTGTGTCTGTTTTACCCAGTGTTCTACAATTAAGTACATAATTATAATTTTTATTTCCTCTACCCAAGTGCATGACCTTACATTTATCTACATTAAACTTCAATTGCCACTTCTCAGCCCAATCCTCCAATTTGCATAATTCTCCCTGTAATATAAAATTATCCTCCTCTGTATTGATTACCCTGAAGAGTTTAGTATCATCTGCAAATATTAAAATTCTACTCCGCATGCCTCCAACAATGTCATTAATAAATATGTTGAAAAGAAGCGGGCCCAATACTGACCCCTGTGGTACCCCACTATGAACTGAGACCCAGTCCGAGTACATACCATTAATAACCACCCTTTGTTTCCTATCACTGAGCCAGTTTTTAACCCAGTTACACATATTTTCCCCTATCCCCATTATTCTCATTTTATGTACCAACCTTTCTTTGTCGCTCCATTGGGAGACCCAGACAATTGGGTGTATAGCTTCTGCCTCCGGAGGCCACACAAAGTATTACACTTTAAAAAGTGTAACCCCTCCCCTCTGCCTATACACCCTCCCGTGGATCACGGGCTCCTCAGTTTTATGCTTTGTGTGGAAGGAGGCACACATCCACTCATGCATTCTCATTTTAGTTATGTCGGTTGAAGAAAAGAGGGCCCCCACGGGGCCCCCGGCATGTTCCCTTCTCACCCCACTACGTCGGCGGTGTTGTTAAGGTTGAAGTACCCATTGTGGGTACAGAGGCTGGAGCCACATGCCGTCTCCTTCACCATCCCTTATGCGGCTCTGGGAGAAGTGGGATCCTAAGCGGTCATCCATTTACTGGGACCGTGCTCCATCTGCAGCCCCTGTGGGACCCTGCCGGACCGGAGCCTCTTCAACCTCAGGGACCGGGCCCTGCAACTCTAAGGTACTCTGTGTCCCCATAGGGGACTGTGCAGGGAGCGCACCTTCTTCCCGGAAGCCACGGTGGCTGCTGAATTCAGAGACCGGTGGACTTCCGCGCCGACCGTGCCTGCTTGTCGGGCGCGGTCTCAAATTTAGTCCCCGGCTTCATCGCGGCCTAGTCGCAAAAATCCCGCCCCCGGGCCTGCCTGTCAGGGGTAAGGGCGGGATTACCGACCTGACGTCGGATGTGAGGGCTGGAGCATCCTGCATGTTTCCTCCCCCCTCACTGATCACTGTGGGGACCCCAGATTCCCGCACTTTTCTGGCGCCGCCCACGGCTCCACTCCTGCCCTGAGAGCTCCGGCAGCCATTTTTTGGCATTCTGCCGGTGGAGGATTCTCAGTGAACAGCTCTGCATCTCCGGGGGATCCAAGGCAGGGAATCTGGAGGACACACACCGCTCGTTAGCGGTCGGTAAGCCACACCGGTCACCCGGTGCTGGTCCCCCTAGGGTGCCGGATTAGATACGTATATATCTATATCTATCTGTTCGGTCGGGCTGTATACCCCCTTCCCATATACCCTCAGTGATCACTCTCCTAGGAGACAACAGCATGTCGTCCACAAGGAGCAAAGCTGCTAAGGCACAGGGTTTTTTTGCGGCCTGTACCTCTTGTGGGGCTATGTTACCTGCGGGTTCCACCTACCCTCACTGTGAGCAATGCTCGACCCCTGTTTCGCTTGCTCAGCCGGAGCCTCGGACACTGGTGGGCCCCTCGGCTCATGTAGACCCCCCTGCTCCCCCTGACCAGGCTGCAGGGACAGAGTTCGCCTCTTTTGCTGAGAAACTCTCTGAGTCACTTTCTCAATCTATTGCACAGTCTATGGACAAATGGTCTTCTAAGCTGCTAGAGGCTTTGCAGTCCAGACCGGACCTTTCACAGGCCCCGGCCCCTGTTGGCTCGTCGCCTCCAGGCCCCTCTCGGTTCGCGCCGCAGCGCGCTCCCAGGTTGGCCCCTCGGTCTCAGGCGGAGGACTCCTGCCCGGACCGTAGTCCTAGACCGGCTAAGCGGGCTCGCTGGGACTCTTCCCCGACTTCCTCTCGCTGCTCGGGATCCCAGCTTGAGGACTCTCTGGAGGACGAGGCGGACGTCGCAGCTCAGGGCTCTGACCCTGACGTTGCCCTTAACATTGATACACCTGAGGGGGACGCCTTAGTAAATGATCTTATCTCGTCCATCAACCAGGTGTTAGATCTCTCTCCCCCGCCTCCTCCTGTAGAGGAGTCGGCGTCTCAGCAGGAGAAACACCAGTTTCGGTTCCCCAAACGTACACGCAATACGTTTTTTGATCACTCTAACTTCAGGGACGCTGTCCAGAAGCCCAGAGCGGCCCCGGACAAGCGCTTTACTAAGCGCCTCACTGACACGCGTTACCCCTTCCCATCTGAAGTAGTTAAGGGTTGGGCTCACTGTCCCAAGGTGGATCCTCCAGTCTCAAGATTGGCGGCTAGATCCGTGGTGTCGGTTGCAGATGGCTCATCGCTAAAGAATGCCACTGACAGACAGATAGAGCTCTTGGTGAAGTCCATCTATGAGGCCACGGGCGCGTCTTTTGCCCCGGCCTTTGCAGCCGTGTGGGCACTCCAAGGTATCTCGGCTTGTCTGACTGAGATTAATGCTGTCACACGTAATTCGGCTCCGCAAGTTGCGTCTTTGACCTCTCAGGCGTCAGCCTTTTCATCCTACGCCATGAACGCCGTCCTGGACTCTGCTAGCCGTACAGCTGTAGCATCCGCTAACTCTGTGGCAGTCCGCAGGGCCATGTGGCTATGCAAATGGAAGGCAGACTCGGCTTCCAAGAGGTTCTTAACCGGTTTGCCGTTTTCTGGCGACCGTTTGTTTGGCGAACGATTGGATGAGATTATTAAGGAATCCAAAGGAAAGGATTCCTCCTTACTCCAGGCCAAACCTAAGAGACCTCAACAGAGAAAGGTTCAATCGAGATTTCGGTCCTTTCGTCCCTCAGCCAAGTCCCAATCCTCTTCGTCCAACAGGCCGGAGAAAGGCCAGAGGAACTCCTATGCGTGGCGATCCAAGTCTCGCCCACAAAAGGCCGCAGGAGGCACTGCTTCCAAGGCGGCTTCCTCATGACTCTCGGCCTCCCCTGACCGCATCCTCGGTCGGTGGCAGGCTCTCCCGCTTTGGCGACGCCTGGTGGCCACATGTTCAAGACCGATGGGTGAGAGACATTCTGTCTCATGGTTACAGGATAGAGTTCAGCTCTCGTCCTGCGGATCGCTTCTTCAGAACCTCTCCGCCCCCCGCTCAGGCCGACGCACTTTTTCAGGCAGTAGCCGCTCTAAAGATGGAAGGATTTGTGATCCCCGTTCCCCTTCAGGAACGTGGTCGCGGATTTTACTCCAACTTGTTCGTGGTGCCAAAAAAGGATGGGTCATTCCGTCCCGTTCTGGACCTCAAGCTACTCAACAGACATGTGAGAACCAGACGGTTCCGGATGGAATCTCTCCGCTCGGTCATCGCCTCAATGTCACAAGGAGACTTCCTAGCATCGATCGACATCAAGGATGCTTATCTCCATGTACCGATCGCACCCGAGCATCAACGTTTCTTACGTTTCGCCATCGGGGACGAACATCTCCAGTTCGTGGCATTGCCTTTCGGCTTGGCTACAGCCCCACGGGTTTTCACCAAAGTCATGGCTTCCGTTGTGGCGGTCCTGCATTCTCAGGGCCACTCGGTGATTCCATACTTGGACGATCTCCTAGTCAGGGCCCCGTCTCGGGTGGCGTGTCAACAAAGTCTATCTGTCGCTCTGGCGACTCTCCAGCGGTTCGGGTGGATCATCAACTTCCCGAAATCCAAGTTGACACCGACCCAATCACTGACGTACCTTGGGATGGAGTTTCATACCCAGCAAGCATTAGTCAAGCTTCCGAGCGACAAACAGCTTTCTCTGCAGGCAGGGGTGCAATCCCTTCTTCGGAGTCAGTCACACCCCTTAAGGCGCCTCATGCACTTCCTGGGGAAGATGGTGGCAGCTATAGAGGCAGTCCCGTTCGCGCAATTCCATCTTCGGCCACTCCAATGGGACATTCTCCGCAAATGGGACAGGAGTTCGGCTTCCCTCGACAGGAACGTCTCTCTTTCCCTTGCAACCAAGACGTCACTTCAGTGGTGGCTCCTTCCCAATTCTCTGTCGCAGGGAAAATCCTTCCTACCCCCAACCTGGGCTGTGGTCACCACGGACGCGAGCCTGTCAGGGTGGGGAGCGGTTTTTCTCCACCACAGGGCTCAGGGAACCTGGACTCCGATAGAGTCATCCCTTCAGATCAATATTCTGGAGATAAGGGCAGTGTATCTAGCCCTATTGGCTTTTCATCGGTGGTTGGAGGGCAGGCAGATCCGTATTCAGTCGGACAACGCCACTGCCGTCGCATACATCAACCACCAAGGCGGCACTCGCAGTCGTTAAGCCTTCCAGGAAGTCCGACAGATTCTGCAGTGGGTGGAAGCCACAGCCTCCACCATCTCCGCAGTTCACATCCCGGGCGTAGACAACTGGGAAGCAGATTTTCTCAGTCGTCAGGGCATGGACGCGGGGGAATGGTCTCTGCACCCAGACGTTTTTCGAGAGATCTGTCGCCGCTGGGGAACGCCGGACGTCGATCTCATGGCGTCACGGCACAACAACAAAGTCCCGGCATTCATGGCACGGTCTCAGGATCACAGAGCTCTGGCGGCGGACGCGTTAGTTCAGGATTGGTCGCAGTTTCGACTGCCTTATGTGTTTCCCCCTCTGGCAATGCTGCCCAGAGTACTACGCAAGATGCGGTCCGACTGCCGTCGCGCCATTCTCGTCGCTCCAGACTGGCCGAGGCGGTAGTGGTATCCCGATCTGTGGCATCTCACGGTGGGTCAACCGTGGGCGCATCCAGACCGTCCAGACTTGCTGTCACAAGGGCCGTTTTTCCATCTGAATTCTGTGGCCCTCAACCTGACTGTGTGGCCATTGAGTCCTGTCTCCTAGCGTCTTCAGGGTTATCTCAGGATGTCATTGCCACCATGAGACAGGCCAGGAAGCCTACGTCCGCCAAGATCTATTATAGGTCTTGGCAAATCTTCCTATCCTGGTGCGCTAATAACGGTTTTACTCCATGGCCGTTTGCCTTACCCACTTTTCTTTCATTCCTTCAATCCAGAATGGACAAGGGTTTGTCACTGGGCTCTCTCAAGGGCCAAGTATCGGCGCTCTCCGTGTTTTTTCAAAAGCGTCTAGCCAGGCTTACGCAGGTCCGCACGTTCCTGCAGGGAGTTTGCCACATAGTCCCACCTTACAAGCGTCCGCTGGAACCCTGGGATCTTAACAGGGTGCTAACGGCTCTTCAGAAACCACCTTTCGAGCCGCTGCGGGATGTCTCTTTATCATGTCTTTCGCAGAAGGAGGCCTTTCTAGTGGCAGTCACATCACTTCGGAGAGTGTCTGAGCTAGCAGCGCTGTCATGCAAAGCCCCCTTCCTGGTGTTTCACCAGGATAAGGTGGTTCTGCGTCCGGTCCCGGAATTTCTCCCTAAGGTGGTATCCCCTTTTCATCTCAATCAGGATATCTCCTTGCCTTCATTTTGCCCTAATCCAATTCACCAGTGTGAAAGGGATTTGCACTCTTTGGATCTTGTGAGAGAACTCCGGCTCTACGTGTCTCGCATGGCGCCCCTGTGTCGTTCAGATGCGCTCTTTGTCCTTGTTGCTGGCCAGCGTAAGGGCTCGCAGGCTTCCAAGTCAACCTTGGCCCGGTGGATCAAGGAACCGATTCTCGAAGCCTACCGTTCTTCTGGGCTTCCGCTTCCTTCAGGGCTGAAAGCCCATTCTACCAGAGCCGTGGGTGCGTCCTGGGCATTGCGGCACCGGGCTACGGCTCAGCAGGTGTGTCAGGCAGCTACGTGGTCTAGTCTGCACACTTTCACGAAACACTATCAAGTGCATACCTATGCTTCGGCAGACGCCAGTCTAGGTAGACGAGTCCTTCAGGCGGCGGTTGCCCACCTGTAAGAGGGGGCCGTTTTTCGGCTCTTTTTATTGAGGTATTCTTTTACCCACCCAGGGACTGCTCTTGGACGTCCCAATTGTCTGGGTCTCCCAATGGAGTGACAAAGAAGAAGGGAATTTTGTTTACTTACCGTAAATTCCTTTTCTTCTAGCTCCTATTGGGAGACCCAGCACCCGCCCCTGTACCCTTCGGGCTGGTTGTTTTTTTGTGTACACATGTTGTTCATGTTGAATTGTTCTTTTGGTTCATGGTTTGCAGTTCTCCGAACATCCTTCGGATTGCATTTACCCTAGACCAATTTATACGTTTTCTCCTTCCTGCTTTTGCACCAAAACTGAGGAGCCCGTGATCCATGGGAGGGTGTATAGGCAGAGGGGAGGGGTTACACTTTTTAAAGTGTAATACTTTGTGTGGCCTCCGGAGGCAGAAGCTATACACCCAATTGTCTGGGTCTCCCAATAGGAGCTAGAAGAAAAGGAATTTACGGTA
This sequence comes from Anomaloglossus baeobatrachus, assembly GCF_048569485.1. Taxonomy (NCBI): domain Eukaryota; kingdom Metazoa; phylum Chordata; class Amphibia; order Anura; family Aromobatidae; genus Anomaloglossus; species Anomaloglossus baeobatrachus. The sequence goes on from NW_027441945.1 coordinate 378,288, forward strand.
AGTAAACAAAATTCCCTTCTTTGTGTGGCACCGTATCAAAAGCTTTTGAAAAGTCCATATACACAACATCCACTGCATTTCCCTGGTCCACGCATGAACTTACCTCTTCATAGAAGCTGATCAAATTAGTTTGACAGGATCGATCCCTCATAAACCCATGTTGATACTCTGTCATAAGGTTATTTTTCTTGAGATACTCCAGTATAGCATCTCTCAAGAAACCCTCAAGGATTTTACCAACCGTAGAGGTTAAACTTACCAACCTATAATTTCCCGGCTCAGTTTTTGTCCCCTTTTTGAATATTGGCACCACATTTGCTATGCGCCAGTCCTGCGGTACCGATCCTGTTATTAAGGAATCTGTGAAGATTAAAAATAATGGTCTATCTATCACAGAACTCAATTCCTGTAGTACTCTGGGGTGTATGTCATCCGGGCCCGGAGATTTGTCAACCTTAGTGATTTTGAGGCGGCGGCGTACTTCCTGCTGGGTTAAGCAGGTAATATTCAAGGGTGAATTTATGGTATCACTGGTCATGTCATCTGCCATAGCATTTTCTTGTATAAAAACCGTAGAAAAAAAGTAATTCAGCAGGTTGGCTTTACCCTCATCCCCCTCCACCATTTCAGCAAGACTATTTTTAAGGGGGCCAACACTATTGCTTTTCAGTTTTTTACTGTTTATGTAGTTAAAGAATATTTTAGGATTATTTTTACTTTCTCTCGTAATGAGTCTCTCTGTCTCAAACTTAGCTAACTTAATTTGCTTTTTACATATTTTATTTGATTTTCTATAATTATATAATGCCTCATTACTACCCACCCTCTCTAATTCTTTTAAGGCTTTCTGTTTTTCTTTTATTGCTTCCCTTATAGCTCTATTTAGCCATAGGGGATTCCTCCTATTTCTAGCATGTTTGTTCCCATAGGGTATATTTTCTGCACAAGCCCTATTCAGGATGCTCATAAAAGTCTCCCATTTGCTTTGTGTACTTTTATTACTTAGTACATCATCCCAGTTTATTGCACTAAGATCATCTCCCGACCGTTTAAAATTTGCTTTCCTGAAGTTTAGTGTCCTTGTAGCCCCTCTACTATACATCTTACTAAAGAATACACGAAAACTTATTATTTTGTGATCACTATTCCCCAAGTAACCCCCAACTTGTATATTTGATATGTGGTCTGGCCTATTGGTTAGTACAAGGTCTAGTAGTGCTCCCCCTCTTGTGGGGTCCTGTACTATTTGGGAAAGGTAATTATCTTTCATTGTTATCAAAAATCTATTTCCTTTGCTCGAACTGCAAGTTTCTGTTCCCCAATTTATATCAGGATAGTTAAAGTCCCCCATAATAATTACCTCTCTGAGACTCGCTGCTTTATCAATTTGCTTTATGAGGAGATTCTGCCACCGCACCAGGGCAATTGGAAAGAGTCGGGTAAAGTGGCGGCATTGTCACATCTAATGGATCCTATAACGTGGGAATCCCCATCCTGAGAATACCAGCCTTCAGTCGTGTGCCTTTATCTTGGCTGGTATCAAAATTGGAGGGCACCGCACGTGGTTTTTTTAAAAAAATGTTTTTTTATTATTGTACTGCATGATATAGACCCGCCCACCGGCGGCTGTGAGACAGCTGTCACTCAGAGTGGGGGCGCGTCTGACTGCAACCAATCATAGGCGCCGGTGGGCGCGGGAAGCAGGGAATAATGAGCGGCCGGCATTTTCAAAAGAGGAGAAGCCGCCAGAGCATTGCGACAGCTCTGCAGCGCCGCGCCTGTGTGATCGGTGAGTATGAGAGAGGGGGGGAGAGGGAGAGACCGACAGAGAGAGACACCGACATTGACAGAGAGAGAGATATAGAGACCGAGAGAGACAGAGAGAGAGAGACCGGCTGACAGAGAGAGCGAGACCGACCGACAGACAGAGAGAGACTAGGAGTGCTTTTAAAAGATTTAGAATGTTCTGCTGGACATGCTGAGCATGCTCAGAGAACTGTCGAGAGAGAAATGTAGGTGAAGATAGCTAATGTTATCTTCATTCAGAGTATCCAGAAGCACGTATCGAATTAGCAATACATCTGCGCAGATATTACTGAATCAGACAATGATCACACAAAACGTGTTCACCGTATGAGCCAATGTCATAGACTGGACTCGTATATTGAAATAGACTCAATTATACAGAATGCAACATTGACCTTGAAACTAGAACAGGGAGTAGGGAGTATTCAACTCCCCAGTTTATCCCAGTATGTTATAAAATACCTCTCTGCTTATTATTCCTTCTTTCTGTATGTGTGAAACCACTGATAAGGCTCCCAATTAACTTAATGAATATCTCCCTTGTTCATTTGTACCTTGGCTTCATCATCTTGCCAGTTAATCCTTTCCTGAATATACAACCTAGAATCATATTATGGCGTCTTTGCAATTGTCATATAGACACACAGATAATTATGCAATGACATCTACATTTTGATTATTTACATACACAGATATTCTTATTACGTTTGAACAAACAATTTATAGCCCCGGCTACCTTCACAGGCCCCCCTTAATAAGATATCTGTGAATGTTGTCAACCTTAAATTTTAATTTTTTTTCCCATTCAGATATATTTTATTTGGAACTTATTTGTGACCTTCCCCCCTTGGGACTCTAATATTATATATATATATATATATATATATATATATATATATATATATATGGGCCTTCCATTAGATTGTTGTTAATACAACACTACAGGCTTTAGCTCCCCCTTAAAAACTTATTTTATTTATTAAAAATAACTTTATGATTTATAGAGGCTATTAGAATTGGCGTTATTACTTTCATTAGGGCACATTATCCTGACCAAGGAAAATTGAATTTAGACCTTTTCTTAAAATTAGCACATTACCAAAAAAAACATTTGCTACAGATTGTCTATGGTTCTTCTTTCCGGATATGCTCTTGATAAAAAAAAAAAAAAAACATTATGAGGCTTCATGTGAACAGTTTGTGGCGCTGACTTAGAGAAACTTTCTGGAATAATGGGTAAAATAGCAGCCGCTTTCTATTTCGGTTGTTTCAGGTCTGTTGGTTTCTGAGATGTGATGTTAACTTGCGTGTCACTGCCAGTGCTCAGCAGACTAGGCCGGGAAGACATCAGCCTGATGGGATAGACTCTTCCAAAACTTTTCCTGAGATTAGAGAGTCCATAGCTAGCATTTTGTGTTAAGGAAAATTACTGAATATATTCATATGTGAGTTAGTAGGAAACAAAAACATTTATAAATTTGTTAGGTTACATTAACTAAACCACATATTTTGGTCTATAAAATGGCCAAACTAAGTATTTTAGATTACTCAATTCGTACCTTCAACAGTCCCTCCTTAAGACTCAATTCTGCCATTTCCAAATACTAAGGGTACTGCGTTCCCTTAGGTAGAGAGGAAGAAAGATCTATTGGGGAAAAACCTGCCTGACTGAACGTTGAGGCATGGGTGGAGAGGGGAAAAGTTTTCTTCCCCGGTTTGAGACCAAGGACCCCATGGCGAGTCCTCACCCTTTGTAGTTGGACTTTCCCATGTCTGAAGGCTCTAAAAGTCCTCTCTTCTAACTATTTTGGCAATGATGGTCATAGACTGTACAGGTCTTTTTGAAAAAAATAAATAAGAGCAGGATGCTCAGTGCAGCTCCTGTGGATCGACCCTTCAGCAATGCGAGGCATGAATCCATGTTGTCCTGCCGTTGAGCTTTATCGAAATCTCTGTGGTTGGGAGAAGCTGGATCAACTCATCTAATCTTGACTCATGGCTCTTTCTCGCTTGTCCCTTTAGGATTAATCAGTCTCCTGACTGAAAACCATATGCTACTAACTCTGATTTAGGATCTGAAATTAGAAAATACACTTGTTTGTTTCACTATTTAGTCAATCATGAAAATTGTACGTGCCTTGTGTTAAACCAAAAAACATTTTACATAGAGACCTGTTTATTACTAAAGAGAAACAAAACACGCATTGGTTCACAACTTGTTAGTTGTTTTTTTACATACCACTTGCATTATGTGGATTTTCAGCAATGACGTCATTTTCTGCACTGGAATGCCTCTGACCAAACTTGGAGAGAAATCTAAACAACACGCACAGGCTTGCATACAACGTGCTCATGATATACATCTATGATCAGTTTGCAGTCTCTAAAAATGGTTAGAGCATGTGTATGTTGTTTCTGCGGATTCTTTACAGTTTTTTGCACATTTAAAGACGTGTTTTACAAGACTGGGTGAGTCTGCCCATCTGGGTACTGAACCCTGGTGTCACCTAAGCGCACACTGATATCCGTCTTTCACAGATTTTAGTCCATGTTACCTGGGCCATCATTGAGAAGAGATCTCATGGCAGAGAAAGCTTACCGCCCTTTATCCACAGACCTTCCTCAGTCAGCCTTTCTCCCTGCGTCTCGCACTCCATTCCTTGTTGATTCGCTTGTTCCTGTAGGGCTGGGTAGGGAACCTTTTATGCGGCCCCCTGGCAGATTCCCGGGGGCTGCAGTTCTGGGTCTGACGCTGTGGTCTTGTAGTTTGCCGGCCTTTTAATTCATCACATGCGCCGCTGTCCAGTGTCAGCGTGCTCAGCGGTGTGTGTGTGCCCGCCCCTCTGTGAAAAGTGCCGCCTCCCCCTCCACGGGATCTAGGTGCAGACACTGCAGAGAGTGCTGCCTCCTCCCCCTGTACAAGATGTAGGTACAGATAGTGCCGCCTCCTCCTGTACGGCACTATAGCTGTGTGCCCGCTGCCCGTGTGCCTGCTGCCCACACTCCCGCCGCTGTGTGCCCGCTGCCTGCACGCCTGCCGCTGTGTGCCTGCTGCCCGCACTCCCGCCGCTGTGTGCTCGCTGCCCGCCATCCCACGGCTGTGTGCCCGCTGCCTGCACTCCCGCCGCTGTGTGCCCGCTGCCCGCACTCCCGCTGCCCGCACTCCCGCCGCTGTGTGCCCGCTGCCCGCACTCCCGCCGCTGTGTGCCCGCTGCCCGCACTCCCGCCGCTGTGTGCCCGCTGCCCACACTCCCGCCCCCCGCACTCCCGCTGCTGGGTGCCTGGGTGCCCGCTGCCCGCACTCCCGCCGCTGTGTGCCCGCTGCCCGCAGTCCCGCCGCTGTGTGCTCGCTGCCCTCTGTGACCGTCCAGTCCTTTGGGGCCTTCCAATTCTGTGTACCACCCCCTCCCAGAGCTGTGTGCAACGCTCAGTGCTGTATCCCCCCAGTGATGTCAGGGCTCTGCAAGTGCTTTGTGCAGCCTGCCCCGTGCCGTGTGCCCTCCCAATGCTGTGTATAACCCCCAGTGTTTTGTTCCCCCAGTCATGTCTGTGCTCTGAAAGTGCTGTCCGTGCTCCCATTCCCTCCAGTGATGTCTCTGCCCTCCCCAGTGATGTCTCCTGCCCTCCCCAGTGATGTCTCCCACCCCCCCAGTGATGTCTCCCACCCCCCCAGTGATGTCTCCCACCCTCCCCAGTGATGTCTCCCACCCTCCCCATTGATGTCTCCCGTCCCCCCAGTGATGTCTCCCGCCCCCCCAGTGATGTCTCCTGCCCCCCCCAGTGATGTCTCCCGCCCCCCCAGTGATTTCTCCACCCCCCCAGTGATGTCTCCCCCCCCTCAGTGATGTCTCCCTCCCCTCAGTGATGTCTGTGCCCCAAGCCCCTCTTGTCATGTCTGTGCCCCCAGCCCCTCTTGTGATGTCTGTGCCCCCAGCCCATCTTGTGATGTCTGTGCCCCCAGCCCCTCTTGCGTTGTGTACGCCCCAGCAACCACTCTTGCATTGTGTGCAACCCAGCAGTCCCTCTTGCGTTGTGTGCGCCCCAGCAGCCCCTCTTGCGTTGTGTGCGCCCCAGCAGCCCCTCTTGCGTTGTTTACGCCCCAGCAGCCCCTCTTGCATTGTGTACGCCCCAGCAGCCCCTCTTGTGTTTATGTCTCCAACTCCTCTTGTGTTGTGTATGCCCCCCAGCCCCTCAGCCCCTCTTGTGTTGTGTTTGCCTCCAGCGTCTCCTGTGATGTGTATGTCCAGGACATGCTGGGGGCATACACATCACAGGAGACACTGGGGACATACACAGCACAGGAGGGGCTGGGGGCATTTACATCACAGGGGGTATATATATGTCCCCAGCTCCTCATGTGATATATGTGCCTTCAGTATCTCCTGTGATGTATATACAGCAGTCCCAGCGTCTCCTATCTGATGTGTATACGTCAGTCCCAGCGTCTCCTATGTGATGTATATGCCCTCAGCCCCTCCAGTTATGTATGTTCCTCCAGCGTCTCCTGTGATGTATATACAAAGAGTTGACTGCGCTCCACACCGAGACAAATCTGGAAAAGCAGTTGTCAGAAGCAACATGATTAGTATTGCCGAACATCACAGTCGAACCAAAGAGAAACAGCTTCGACCACCACAGTAAGGGTGAGTTAATTAATTGTTTGGCCATATATAGCACTGTTATTTTCACATTGATAATTTGGTGCGGCCCCCGAAGGTTCGTAGAAATTGCCAAATGGCCCCCGGTAGTAAAAAGGTTCCCCACCCCTGCTGTAGGGATTTAAGAACACAAGGAGTGACAGTAGTCACTGACGTGACAGGTGCCACCGAGGTATGGTCCATATGCATTGGTAAAGGACTCCTCAACTCTAGGCCCGTTCACTGCTTCTTGGTCAGCTGTACCTGTGCGGGGATCTCCATCCGATTCCATCAGCTCAAATCTAGACTTTATCTTCAGCGTACCTAGCTCATTTGACAACGGGAAAGATCTACATTCTACATACACATTCAACTATTTTACCTACTTCTGCTCCACCCACCAGAGAGGGCATTAATACATCACTTCCTCCTGTACCGATAGGAGGGGAGGGAGTGGTTCAAATTTAGACTACATCATGCTGTGTAAACTGTAGCATATCCAGTGCAGAATCGACCAGCATCTGATTCCATCTATAAAAACAAAAACTAAAAGAAATATGACTTAGATCATTCTTATAACAAACATATTTTATAGTAGTCCAGTAAACATGATATAATTGTTGCAAAAGAAAGGCCAGCTTTAAAGCCTATCCAATATGTCTGCTGCGCCTTCTTCTGCTGGAAAATATAATAAATATATTCTTCCCCCCCATTATTTTTTGGTTTTATGTACCAATTTGACAAAATGTATAGTTTTATAACAGCAGACAATATGATTAAACAAATGATGAATATAACTTATACACTTCTGGGGAATTTTGAAACATTACAATAGACAACACGGTTCGTATATATTCTGTATCTATAAAAGAAAGTAATTAATACTGGCAGTTTGTATGCAGAAACACAAAACAAAAACATGACCATAAAAACAAAAAAAAACTAATTTGCATATTTCAATTTTTTTTGTTTCTGAAAAATTAATTTAATTATTTAGGTATTAGCAGGATACTATTAATAATCTGCTGTGAAATTTTGAACTGTAAGGGTTAAACAAAACCCACCCTACCAGCCGAGAAAATCACTTATCAGTAAAAAGTGAAACACATGCAGCCCTTTAAATCTATACTGAAACCATTTTTTTTTTCCTTTTTCTCTACTTTGTCAGTTTTTTTTTTTTTTCTCTACAACTTCTAATAAACTACAGTCTGCTGTAGCTTACAATGATTACACCCTCCCATTCATCCCTGCGGGCTTATATAGGCCCCCACCTCAGTGCGCGGTGTCAGAATGGCTGGTGGGAAAAAAAACAACATTACAGATACTGGAAAGCCCATGGACAGAACTTTTATTATAGTCACAGAAAATAACTTTCACTACAGAAACATATATTACAGAAACTCTAAGATTGATGGGGTGGAATGGAAAGCATCATTAGAACGGGTGGCTTGGGATAGGGATCACTGGAGCTAACAGGAAAACTGGAGGGGGGCAGAAAGGAAGGGGGGCAAGCATTCCGGGGCTCTCCTTTGTTTCATTAGAGGAGGTTGGGGCAGACTCGTGGGTGCAGCCCGGACTGTGGGCGGTATCTTGGGAGATCTGCTGGGGCTGATTTAAAGGGATACTGTGATACTCTGGGAAAAGACACACCTGGCTTCAGGTGGATCATTAATAAATCTACAGGGAATTTACCCACATCATTAGGCCCTTTTGACCATAATTTTTTGCACATGGAATAGAGAGAATTACAATAGGGAGTGCCTGTAGGGGGCAAGTCTCTTCACACCCTTCTGGGGAATTTAGTTTAATTAGGGTGAGAGTAATACCTCCTTCACCATCATAATTTATGGCGGCCTTTAATTTATTTAACAAATCAGATTTTAGTAAATTAACTAGACAGATTATTTTTTTGACAGCACAAACTGGTTGTAAATTATTGGGAAAGATACTACCGGTAGAGGAATGGTCAGAGTATGCGTAGTGGGTAATCCATCTACGCCCACCAGGGTAAGGACGTCATTAGGAAAAGGTAGGGTGTGATCAGGTGGTATATCAAATATTTTAAGAATAGAATTGGCTGCCCTAGTGTCCACCATAAATTTAATAGGGGCCCCTGCGACATCTAAAGTTACACATGTATAAAACCCCTGGTTTGAACTGACCATCACAGTAGAATCTGGTTGGCCACACCTTCATTGTGGATTTATGTGCTGCAGGTTTTGGTCATGGTTTTGAGGGTACATAACCATAAATTGGGATTGTGGAGTTCAACACTCTCTCCGATAGTGACTGGGCTGGCCACAACGCCAACTTCTCAAATACTAGCTTTGTTGGCCACGTTGATTATTGCCAAAATGCTGATTGGATCTGATGTTAGACCGGTAAAGATTCACAATAGGGTTTGGTTGCTGTTAGATACACTGTGGCTTTAAGGGCCAAAAACTGTCTCCCGCTTTTACCTTGGTGAGATTGACAAAGTTCTTCTGAGCAGCTAAATACCACTGATGGACCTGTAGCATTTCCCTATAAAATCGCATAGGGTTAATTTCGGGATCTGGCAGGCGGTGGATTAATGCTGCTGGCTGGGTGGAGTTGAAGGGGACATATTTGGGTGTGGACTGTTCCTCGTCGGGTTCGGAGTCTACTGAATACTCCGAATGGCTTTCTGTGTCAGTCTTGACTGACACATGAGGTACTGTTGGCAAGGGAACCGAGTCCTCTCGTTGAGCTGTTGCTACTGCTTGATAGACAGCAAGTTCTCCATCCAACACTAACCTGACCTCCTCCAAATGAAAATTAGAACCTCTGATTGTAGACAATATGCTTTCAACAATGGAGCCTTCTCCACAGGAAAACCAAATAAACCAGCAGATATCAAGGGCAGTGAAACACTTCTACGGGTCAGCAAAGTAACATCCAGATTAGAGACATAAACAATTGAATGGTTTATACAGTTCCTGAGAACATTTTCAGAATCCCGGGGATGCATGGGATCAAACTGGGGGCCTACAGCATGAACAATATAGGCTGCCGGAAGGGTACCTCCTCAAGTTACACCATTCAACACAACCATGCTGTCTGACATATTCATCTGATTCTTGTTCGATTATTTGACCACCCTGCAAAACTATTTGCCGGGCCACACCCCCAGCATGATGCAAATTTGAATTAGCCGGATTAACATACACCCCTGTCTCCTGTGTAAGCAAATCTCCCATCCCTATCCTAAACAAAATCCGAGCCCCTCCGGGCGTAGCAAGCAACTGAACATATCGTGGGTTAAACAACTCTGGACGGGGCCGGGATCGTTCGGAGTAAGGCTCACTGTGTATCCTATAGGAAGGAGGGGGATGCAAGGGGAGGGGATTGGTGCCTGAGGAGTGTGGCATCAGACTGGCCGGTGGGGGGGGAGACGGCATTGTAGGTATGGGAGGGACCAGGGGTATGGGTGTGGATAACAGCTCCTGAGTCTGTTCGGTTGTTTTCTGATGTAGAGGAGGCACATAGTAACCTCCTCCCGGAGTTAAAACAGGGAGGATTGGGACAGGCGATGAGCTGCACAATTATTACAGCCATCTCTCCAGTCTGTGTTCTGATAGCCACACTGGTAACATGTGCAGCTAGCTGGGTCGTATGGGGGTGGTTTCTCAATTGGTATTTCTGGATGAATAGAGGCAGGAGTGGGCGGGGTCAGTGTGGGAATAGTGGGCGTTGGCTTTACTAACTGTGAGGTGGGTGCTGGGACAGAGGGAACTAAGGCCAGTGTGGGCTGTACAGAAAGAGTTAAGGGATTCTGGCCAGTGGGTGGGACTGCAGCATCTATGAGGGAAATAGAATGGGGATCAGGTTGTGGGGCAGCAACAAAACAACCTGCCGGAGGACCCTCATATCCGTCCTCAGACTTGGGTGACCTATAGTAAAACACAACATCCCCTTGCTCATCTTCATCTTTGACCTCAATATATCCTTCTGATAGCAATGCCTACGATACTCTACCAAACAACTTCGCATCAAGCAACAATCTCTTGTTACCTTCAGGCCTTTCAGCTTTCTTTCTGAACATTTTTGCTATCTTGGTGGTGTCCGGATTACACTAATTTATGACTATGCGGTGTGCGTTATAGTCTGGCCGGAACTTAAGGTCACACCTCTATACTAGCTGGCTACTCCTCAGCTATATAGTAATAAGGGTCCCGTGTCACTGAGGAGGGTTACAAAATGTATTCCCTCTGGACTTGGTCAGCCGCACCAATATTTTTTATTGTCCTAACTCACTATCTTCGGTCATGTGAAAATCTTCCGTGTCACGGAGGAGGTCGTACAAGAATGCATATGCACATACAAACAAGTCCCAGCCTCCGGACTTGGTCAGCTGTACCAATTTTTAAACATCCTAACTCGCTATCTTCGGTCACGGGAACCCCCCCCAGATAATACTGAATCAGACAATGATCACACAAAACGTGTTCACTGTATGAGCCAATGTCATAGACTTGACTCGTGTATTGAAAGAGACTCAATTATACAGAATGCAACATTTACCTTGAAACTAGAACAGGGAGTAGGAAGTATTCAACTGCCCAGTTTTTCCCAGTATGTTATAAAATACCTCTCTGCTCATTATTCCTTCTTTCTGTGTGTGAAACCACTGATAAGTCTCCGAATTAACTTGATGAATATCTCCCTTGTTCATTTGTACCTTGGCTTCATCATCTTCTCAGTTAACCCTTTCCTGAATATACAACCTAGAATCATATTATGGCGTCTGTGCAATTATCATATAGACACACAGATAATTATGCAATGACATCTACATTTTGATTATTTACATACACAGATATTCTTATTACGTTTGAACAAACAATTTATAGCTCAGGCTACCTTCACAGAACGTGACAGAATCCTGCACTGGAATCCGTTGCTAAATGCATGGCGACGGAATCCAGCACCATAGACATTCATTATGCCTCTTAACGGATCCTGATGGAATCCTGCGGAGTGCGTTTTTTTACAGCAACAAAAAACGTTACATTCAGCATTCCTTCCGCCCGACGGGCACTGACGGTCACCGTCAAAACAACTCAACCGCCGTGGGGCGGATGCAATGGAAGACCATCCGTTGCAATCCGCCCTTAATAGAAGCCTATGAGGAATAAACGGATTCCTGCAACGGTTACCGTAATTCCTCAAGGCGGCGGATTGCAACGGATGCCATTCAACGCAAGTGTGAAAACAGCCTTAGCTGTCATGTAAGCTGAAGTAACGGTGGCAATTGTATGGGCACATTTCCTGTGCCCCGCGCAATTGCCATGACTTATCCATACGTCATAGGCCGGGAAACCCTTCACATAGATTTGTATTAGCATTTTTCATTTGTGACTCTGAATAAACTGACATGTCTCCATGAGTTTTCCATGGACAAACTGACATGTCAATAGCACCATAGATTATAATGTGTACATATTCTGTCCTTAAAAAAAACACGGATACTACACATACATACAACACGGGCATGTGAATGATGCCTCACACTTTGTGGGCAAGTATGGGAACTCATTAATCCTTCAATTCAGGTTTTTCTTTTTAATCCATTGCCACAGGAGTATACAATCTCATAACTAAATGGACAGTCTATTTCTGCATACATTTATTCAAAAATAGATTGTTCTAAGAGATTACTGAATTCATCGTAGATTATCAGAGTATGTAGCTGTTGTAACAAGCCAGTTCATGAAAGTCCAAAAAAAGACATGGTTGGTTGAATTTGGTGTGGAAGAAACTTCACTGGCCCTCAGTCTTGACCTTAAAAGGAACCAACCAGCAGGATTTTCATATATAAAGTAAAGCCAGTGCTATACTGGTGCTAGGGTCCAGGGGAGGGAACATGTAGGTCGGGACTTTATATCTATTCTCGCCCCTATCTGCCTGCCTGTCCTTTCTTTCCTTGTCGTTATCATGGACGTTAATTCAGTCGTTTGCGCATTTTCATTTGTAAATATTGTGCAGATCGTCTTCTTCTGGGTGTGGTCACGAGAACAGAAGATCCGAGGGCGCATGCAGCACCCTCACATAGTTCATATGACAGTCCTATACAGGAAGACACAGTGTTCACAAAGATGGAACCGGAGATAGCGCTATGCGCAAGCGCCGACTCCAATGCCATCTTAGTGAAGCGTTTTCTGTAATACTTATAAATGCTACTGCTCTCATGCCGGAATTAACGTCTATGACACCAACACGGGAAAGAAGGCCAGACAGACAGACAGGGGCGGGAATAGATAGCAAGACACTACACACATATTCCAGCCCCAGTTGTACCTATCAATCAAATAGCAGAGCATTGCTGGAAATTTCCCTTTGAGGCCGGGGTCAGTCAAGCATATGGCATCCGATGCGAGCAAAATGGATACAATATGCTAATGACACTCGGCCCAAACTCTGCTGTGAGTATAAGCAGAGTGTCATTCTACTGTGATGCGATTTTCTCACATGTCAGAATTAGAGCACAGGTGAAGAGAACATGGAGAGATTAATCTCTCCATCTTCTCCATTGCCTGTCCCTGTTTGTATTTGACTGTGATGACATCAGTGCAGTCCGATAATTCACACGCACCCAGAGACATTTATGGGTACGCATGATCCGATTTTCAGAGCCATTTGCAGCATGCTGCGATTGTTTAATCATGCCAAATCGGCATAAAAGAAAATTGCAGATCTGCTCTGCCTCATTGAATAACATTGGTGGGAGTGCAATGCGAGATTTTCTAGCATTGCACTCGTCTGTTTTAAACACTAATGTGAGCGCACCCTAACTCCATCAAACACCTTTAGGATGAACTTAGGGAATGCAAGCCAGGACCTTTTGTGCATCATAAGTGGCTGACCTGATTAATTGCTCTTATGGATGAATGGACAAAAATCTGCTTAGAAAGACCCCAAAATTCTTTAAAAAGCTTTCCACAAGAGTGGAAGCTGTAATATCTGCAAAGGGAAAGCAGCTCCATATTAACCCCTTAATGACTAGGGATGTACCGATACGTCATAGCAATTGTGAGGGCACAAGGGGCTGTGCGCCCGCGATTTGCAGCCGGTGACTCAGTTTACCCAACAGCCGAGCCCCTGCCCTCGTAACCAGGGATGGTTCCTGATGCGCTCCCCTCTGATCGGGACCCCCACGATGTAATTGCGAGGGCCCTATCAATGTCTTAGTGACTCGAGGTCATCATGATGACTTCCGGGTCACCTGACTACAGAGAGCTTATGGAGAACCTGTGTGATAATGCCTGCAGTGTGATCACACAGTCTTTCTCAGTGCAGCGCTGACAGCTGCAATGTCCTGCAGTGATCGAGCACTGCAGAACATTGCATCTGCGAACATAGCATTGTGGTGTTCTGTCCCATAAAGGGTCTAAGTAAAAAAGGAAAAAAAAAGTTTTTTTTTAAAGTATATATCTTAAAAAAAAATCAGAAAATAATGAAGAAAAATAATAAAAATAGTCCACTTTTATTTGTGTAAAAAATAAATAAATAAGTACACATATTTGGCATTGTCGCGTTCATAACAATCCGAGCTAACCCCTTCAGTGTACTTGATAAAAAAAAATGAAAAACAATGTCTTTTTAACATACAGCTGTCAAAAAAAGGGAATAAAACGTGATCAAAAAGTCATATATAAATGAAACTGGTACAGATGAAAACATCATCTTGTCCTGCAAACAACAAGCCACCATACAGCTTTATTAGCCAAAAAATAAAAATGTTATAGCTGTCAAAATACAGCAATGCAAAAACTGTTTTTTTCCGTGGAAAATAGTTTTTATGGTGTAAAAGCAGCAAAACAAAAAAACCTGTATAAATATGGTATCGCAGTAATCATACTGGCCTTCAGAATAAAGCTATCTTATCACTTTTACAGCACGGTAAACAACGGAAAAAAAACAACATATTCCTGAGTTGCTGTTTCTTCTTGATTCTGCCTCACAAAAAGTGAAATTAGAAAGCAATCAAAAATTATGTGGCCAAAAATGGTATCAATAAAAACTCCAACTCATCCTGCAAAAAAAGTCCTCACATGACTGAATAAAAAAAACTATAGCCTTCAAAATCTGGTGATGCAAAAAAACTTTGTTTTGTAAAGAGCGTTTTTTAATGTGATCGTTGCCAAACATAAAAAAAACTATATAAATCTGGAATCTCAGTAATCGTACTGACCAGAGGAATAAAGCCACCTAATCACCTATACTGCAAGGTGAACGGTGTAAAAAATTAAATAAAGAAAGCCAGTAGTTCAACTGCTGTTGATTTGTTCATTCTGTCTCTAAAAGAACGCAGTACGGCGCGGGTCATATTTATCCTGTGCTCTACTCTGAGCGCTTGCATCGGGATTACCTTTAAGGGTGCTTGCCCTCAAGAAGGAATAGCAGCATATTGGATGCTCCGTATTTTCACTGTGTCCAAACCGCTGCATTGTGCGGTACAAGCACAGTGGATGGATTGATATACAGTCATATGAAAAAGTTTGGGCACCCCTATTAATATTAACCTTTTTTCTTCATAACAATTTGGGTTTTTGCAACAGCTATTTCAGTTTCATATATCTAATAACTGATGGACTCAGTAATATTTTTGGATTGAAATGAGGTTTATTGTACTAACAGAAAATGGGCAATCCGCATTTAAACAAAATTTGACCGGTACAAAAGTATAGGCACCTCAACATAAAAGTGACATTAATATTTTGTAGATCCTCCTTTTGCAAAAATAACAGCCTCTAGTCGCTTCCTGTAGCTTTTAATGAGTTCCTGGATCCTGGATGAAGGTCTATTTGACCATTCCTGTTTACAAAACAATTCCAGTTCAGTTAAGTTTGATGGTCGCCGAGCATGAATAGCATGCTTCAAATCATCCCACAGATGTTCAATGATATTCAGGTCTGGGGACTGGGATGGCCATTCCAGAACATTGTAATTGTTCCCCTGCATGAATGCCTGAGTAGATTTGGAGCGGTGTTTTGGATCATTGTCTTGCTGAAATATCCCTACGTAGCTTCAACTTCGTCACTGATTCTTGCACATTATTGTCAAGAATCTGCTGATACTGAGTTGAATCCATGCGACCCTCAACTTTAACAAGATTCCCGGTGCCGGCATTTGCCACACAGCCCTAAAGCATGATGGAACCTTCATCAAATTTTACTGTGGGTAGCAAGTGCTTTTCTTGGAATGCCGTGTTTTTTTGCCTCCATGCATAACGCCTTTTTGTATGACCAAACAACTCAATCTTTGTTTCATCAGTCCACAAGACCTTCTTCCAAAATGTAACTGGATTGTCCAAATGTGCTTTTGCATACCTCAGGCGACTCTGTTTGTGGCGTGCTTGCAGAAACGGCTTCTTTCGCATCACTCTCCCATACAGCTTCTCCTTGTACAACGTGCGCTGTATTGTTGACCGATGCACATTGACACCATCTGCAGAAAGATGAAGCTGCAGGTCTTTGGAGGTGGTCTGTGGATTGTCCTTGACTGTTCTCACCATTCTTCTTCTCTGCCTTTCTGATATTTTTCTTGGCCTGCCACTTCTGGGCGTAACAAGAACTGTACCTGTGTTCTTCCATTTCCTTACTATGTTCCTCACAGTGGAAACTGACAGTTTAAATCTCTGAGATAACTTTTTGTATCCTTCCCCTGAACAACTATGTTGAATAATCTTTGTTTTCAGATCATTTGAGAGTTGTTTTGAGGAGCCCATGATGCCACACTTCATAGGAGATTCAAATAGGAGAACAACTTGCAAGTGGCCACCTTAAATACCTTTTCTCATGATTGGATACACCTGCCTATGAAATTCAAACCTCATAAGCTTACAAAACCAATTTAGTGCTTTAGTAAGTCAGTAAAAAGTAGTTAGGAGTGTTCAAATCAAGAAATTGATAAGGGTGCCCATACTTTTGCACCGGTCAAATTTTGTTTAAATGCGGATTGCACATTTTTTGTTAGTACAATAAACTTCATTTCAATCCAGAAATATTACTGAGTCCATCAGTTATTAGATATATGAAACTGAAATAGCTGTTGCAAAAACCCAAATTGTTATAAAGAAAAAAGGTTAACTTTAATAGGGGTGCCCAAACTTTTTCATTTGACTGTAAATCCCATGTCCAATGTACTTCTTTTCTATACATCGTAAACTGACCTGTGGAGCTGCTTCCCTAGATGCAGTATTTATGCTGCAGAGATGCGAGTGTTCTCAGCTGGGAAAACAGAGTGAAAGTCCACAGTGTCCCAAACCCTGATCGTGGGCATGGGCAGCTGCCGCCTCCTGAGTAGTGCACTTGTGTCTCTGCGGGAGAAGACACTCTGCATCCAGAACATGGCGTGTGTTGATCGCGGGCACATACCCTAGAGACTAAATCATTACTACTCCTGTAGTTGAATTCCCAGAGGGGTGAAATTTCCAAAATGTGGTCACTTGAGGGGGATTTCTTCTTTTCTGGCACATGGTGGCTCTGCAAATGGTGTCCACAAACTATTCTAGGAAAATCTGTGCTCCAAAAATCAAATGGTGCTCCTTCCTCTCTGAGCCCTGTCGTGTAGCCAAACACTACTGTAAAATGACATGTGGGGTATTGTCATGTTCAGGAGAAATTGTGTAACACATTATAGGACATTTTTTACCTATTCCCCTTGTGCAAATTGGAAATTTGGGGTTAGCACAACATTGTAGTTGTAAAAATGTAATTATTTTTGTTTACCGCCCAATTGTATAAAATTTGTTTGCTCACTGTACCTCTGAATGAATTTATTGAGGGGTGCAGTTTGTAAAATGGGGTCACTGTGGGAGATTTCTGCTGTTTTGGCACTTGAGGGGCTCTACCAATGTGACATGGCACCCACAAACCATTTTAACTAAATCTGCACTCCAATATGGCACTCTTTCTCTTCTTCATTTTGTACTGTGCCTCAAAAGTAGTTTTCCACCACATTTCGGGTACTGGCTAAAGCCTGCTTTACACGCTTCAATAGATCTTTCAATCTGTCGTCGGGGTCAAGTTGTAAGTGACGCACATCCGGCATCGTTCGTGACGTATTTGCGTGTGACACCTACGTGCGATCAAGATTGAACCAAATACGTTGATCTTATACACGTCGTTTATTTCTCTAACATTGTACGTTTTATTGCACGAACCTAGTCATTTGAAACGTGTGACATCCCTCATACGATTTTGTTATTCCAACTTTGTGACGTCAATGCTAGCCGTGTGTGCGTGTGTAATGCCCGTTTTTTTCGTTACTATAAAAGGCCTTCAGGCCTCCAACACACATCCGTTAAAACCACGTGCGTGTAATATGGGCCATTTTTCAGGTCCTTTTTTTGTTTTTTTGTCGTGTTTTTTGGTCCGTGTGGGCTATGTGTGACCGGCATATGCTAGCCATGTGTGCGTGTGTAATGCCCGTGTGTGCGTGTGATGTTTAACTGACGTGTGAATGTTTATTCCGTGTGAAATGTTCCGTGTTTAATGTTAAAAGTCGTTTTTGATTACCCGTTGACAGCAGACAGAGTTGCGCGCAGAGAATGAACTCGGGTGAACTTCACCCGACTTCATTGTCATGCCGCGGCTCTGTCTGTGTCGCGTCCTGATTAGCGGTCACCTGTGAAGGATTCACCGGTGACCGCTAATCCCCAGAGTGACTGAATTGAGCAGCCCTCTCTCATACTCACCGTTCCCCGATCTCCGGCG
This sequence comes from Anomaloglossus baeobatrachus, assembly GCF_048569485.1. Classification (NCBI taxonomy): domain Eukaryota; kingdom Metazoa; phylum Chordata; class Amphibia; order Anura; family Aromobatidae; genus Anomaloglossus; species Anomaloglossus baeobatrachus. Next base: position 396,469 of record NW_027441945.1, read on the forward strand.
CGGCGCTGCACAGCTGTTATAAAAACTCCGGAGGCTTTTACTATTTTGAAAAAGCCGTCCGCTCATTAAACAATCTCGTATTCCCTGCTTTCCCCGCCCACCGGCAGATATGATTGGTTGCGGTGAGACACACCCACACGCTGAGTGACAGCTGTCTCACTGCAACCAATCACAGCCGCCGGTGGGCGTGTCAGTATGGAGCAGAGAAATAAATAAATAATTTTAAAAAATCGACGTGCGGTTCCCTCCATTTTGATACCAGCCAGGGTAAAGCCAAATGGCTGAAGGCTGGTATTCTCAGGATGGGGAGCCCCAAGTTATGGGGAGCCCCCCAGTCTAACAATATCAGCCAGCAGCCGCCCAGAATGGCCGCATCCATTTGATGCGACTGTTCTGGGACTGTACCCGGCTCTTCTCGATTTGCCCTGGTGCGTTAGCAATCGGGGTAATAAGGAGTTAATGGCAGCCCATAGCTGCCAATAAGTCCTAGATTAATCATTCCAGGCGTCTATGAGACACCCCCAATGATTAACCTGTAATGTAAAGTTAATAAATACACACAGTGAAAAAATCCTTTATTAGAAATAATAAACACTAACAAATACCCTCGTTCACCACTTTATTAAGTCCCCAAAAACCCATCCATGTCCGGCGTAATCCACGGAGGTCCCACGTCGCTTCCAGCTCTGCTACATGAAGGGGCCAGGAGCTGCAGAAGACACCGCCGCTCCTGACAGCTCCACGCAGCAACTGAAGATAGCAGCGCGATCAGCTGTGCTGTCACTGAGGTTACTCGCGGCCACCGCTGGATCCTCCACCTGTGACCGCAACTCACCTGTGACTTCATCGCTGTCACTCGGGCGACTTGCTGTGACAGTTGGAGGATCCAGCGGTGGCCGCGAGTTACCTCAGTGACAGCTCAGCTGATCGCGCGGCTCTCTTCAGTTGCTGCGTGGAGCTGACAGGAGCGGCGGTGTCTTCTGCAGCTCCTGGCCCCTTCATGTAGCAGAGCTGGAAGCGACGCGGGACCTCCGTGGATTACGCCGGACATGGATGGGTTTTTGCGGACTTAATAAAGTGGTGAATATGTGGTGTATTTGTTAGTGTTTATTATTTCAAATAAAGGATTTTTTCACTGTGTGTGTTTTTTAACTTTACATTACAGGTTAATCATTGGGGGTTTCTCATAGACGCCTGGAATGATTAATCTAGGACTTATTGGCAGCTATGAGCTGCCATTAACTCCTTATTACCCCGATTGCCAACGCACCAGGGCAAATCGGGAAGAGCCGGGTACAGTCCCAGAACAGTCGCATCAAATGGATGCGGCCATTCTGGGTGGCTGCTGGCTGATATTGTTAGGCTGGGGGGGCTCCCCATAACGTGGGGATCCCCATCCTGAGAATACCAGCCTTCAGCCGTTTGGCTTTACATTGGCTGGTATCAAAATGGGGGGAATCGCATGTCGATTTTTTTTAATTATTTATTTATTTATTTCTCTGCTCCATATTGACACGCCCACCGGCGGCTGTGATTGGTTGCAGTGAGACAGCTGTCACTCAGCGTGTGGGCGTGTCTCACTGCAACCAATCATATTTGCCGGTGGGCGGGGAAAGCAGGGAATACGAGATTGTTTAATGAGCGGACGGCTTTTTCAAAATAGTAAAAGCCGCCGGAGTTTTTATAACAGCTGTGCAGCGCCGCGCCGGAGATCGGGGAACGGTGAGTATGAGAGAGGGCTGCTCAATTCAGTCACTCTGGGGATTAGCGGTCACCGGTGAATCCTTCACAGGTGACCGCTAATCAGGACGCGACACAGACAGAGCCGCGGCATGACAATGAAGTCGGGTGAAGTTCACCCGAGTTCATTCTCTGCGCGCAACTCTGTCTGCTGTAAACAGGTAATCAAAACGACTTTTAACATTAAACACGGAACATGTCACACGGAATAAACATTCACACGTCAGTTAAACATCACACGCACACACGGGCATTACACACGCACACATGGCTAGCATACGCCGGTCACACATAGCCCACACGGCCTAAAAGACACAACAAAAAAACAAAAAAAGGACCTGAAAAATGGCCCATATTACATGCATGTGGTTTTAACGGATGTGTGTTGGAGGCCTGAAGGCCTTTTATAGTAACGAAAAAAACGTTCTTCAGTCAGGTGTGGTTGATTAAACAATTTACTCACGTTAATGCGTTAATTGATGGTTTGAGTGAAAAAAAAAGGGTGTCAACTTTGGGGCAAATTTGCATAAGACACGGGAAAAAAAAAAACCTCAATGAACACATGAGCGAAAAAAATCGCACGAAAAATTGATCAATTAAACAAATACTGCTAATACTCATGTGACAGCAAATAAACGAACTACGTGCGATCTCATTAGATCGCATATGCGACCTGCGCGTGTCACATCGCATACGAGATCGCACACGCAATTGCAACGTGTAAAGCTTGCTTAACTCAGGAGAAATTGCACAATAATTTGTATGGTTCACTATCTCCTTTTACCCTAGTTTATTTGAAAAATTTGGCGTTAACACAACATTTTTGTGGTTTAAAAATTATTTATTTAATTTTCACAGCTTACAAAATTCTGTGAAGCCCTCGGGGGTTCCAGGTGCTTACCAACCATCTAGATAAATTCCTTGAAGTCTAGTTTCCAAAATTTAGTCACTTGTGGGGGAGCCCCACAGTTTAGACACATCAGGGAGTCTCCAAAGGCGATATGGCGTCTGCTAATGATTTTAGCTAATTTTGCTTTTAAAAATTCAAATGAAGCTCCTTCCCTTCCAAGCCCTGCAGTGCGCCGATACAATTGATTTCCACCACATATGGGGTACTTAGGAGAAATTGCACAATACATTTTATGGTGCATTTTTTCCTGATATCCTTGTGAAAGTGCAAACTTTTATGTTTTAAGTAAAATTTTTGTGTTAAAAAAAAATAAAAAAAATCATTTTTTCCTTCCACATTGCTTTGGTTCCTCTGAAGCACTTAAAGGATTTATAAACTTCTTGTATGTAATTTTAAGCAATGTGAGGGGTGCAGTTTTTAGAATGGTGTCACTTTTGGGTATTTTCTGTCACCTAGGCCTCTCAAAGTCACTTCAAATGTGATATGGGCCCTAAAAAAAATGTTTTGTAATTTTTGTTGGAAAATTGAGAAATTGCTAATGAACTTTGAACCCTTCTAACTTCCTAATAAAAAAAATTGTTTAAAAAGTTGTGCTGGTGTAAAGTGGACATGTGGGAACTATTTTCTGACTTAACTCAGATTTATAAAAATGTCCAATATTTTCATAAATAAATGCAAAAGTATCGGCCTAAATTTGCAACTATCATGAAGTACAATATGTCACAAAAAATGTCAGAATCACTGGGATCTGTTGAAGTGTTCCAGAGTTATTACCTGTTAGGGCTTGTTCGCACGTACCTGCTGATTATTCTGCAGCGATTTGACAGCACATGTGCGCTTCAAATCGCTGCAGAAACACTGCGTAATGGATGCATTTTTTCTGTAGAAAAAAAGCCGATTTCATGCGCTCTGGCTTCTGCCCCCACCATAGACAGAGTGGGAGCAGCATCCAAAGCGCACAAATAATTGACATGCTTTATGAACGCACAGATTTGGGTCAAAATTTTAGCATCCAAATCGCTTCATTCAAAAAAGCAACGTGCGCAAGTATCATGCACAATCTACATAGATTGTGCAGGGGACGCAGGACGCATGCATTTACGCTGCAGTGCAATACGCATGAGCCCTAAAATTGACACTGGTCAGAATCGTAAAAAATAGCCCGGTCATTAAGGTGTTTTCAGGCCTAGGGGGTGAAGGGGTTAATGACAAGGGATTGTGTTAGGGGTACTTCACACACAGCGAGATCGCTGCTGAGTCACGTTTTTTTGTGACCTCATTAGCGATCTCGCTGTGTGTGACACTGAGCAGCGATCTGGACCCTGCTGTGAGATCGCTGCTCGTTACACACAGCCCTGGTTCGTTTTTTTATTATTGCTCTCCCGCTGATAAGCACAGATAGCTGTGTGTGACAGCGAGAGAGCAACAATCCTGAATGTGCAGGGAGCAGGAGCCGGCATGTGACAGCCTGCGGTAAGCTGTAACCAAGGTAAACATCGGGTAACCAAGGTGGTTACCCAATATTTACCTTCGTTACCAGCCTCCACAGCTCTCACGCTGCCAGCGCCGGCTCCTGCTCCCTGCACACGGTAAGCTAAGCGGTGTGCGCTGGTAACTAAGGTAAAGATCGGGTAACCATACCCGATGTTTACCTTAGTTACCAGTGTCTGCAGCTTCCAGACGCCGGCTCCGTGTAAGCGCAGCGTCGCTTGCACGTCGCTGCTGGCTGGGGGCTGGTCACTGGTCGCTGGTGAGATCTGCCTGTTTGACAGCTCACCAGCAACCATGTAGCGATGCAGCAGCGATCCTGACCAGGTCAGATCGCTGGTCGAATCGCTGCTGCATCGCTAAAGTGTGAAGGTACCCTTACAGGCAAAGTATATCTTTGTACCATGTTAGCCAGTAGAGATAAAAACATTGTTTAAAAGAACGGAGAGTCCTCAGTGGTTGATACCACTGAGGGGATTTAGCATGAGATTTCGTATAACTTCCCTGGGTGTAATGTGTAGGCATTCCAATACTTTTGTCCATATAGTATGTAATAGGTTCTGCTTCTTCCAAGGTTGGAGATTGCTCCTCTGGTATGTGAACTAGGATCATAATCACTTTTGGTTTATATTTTAGTAAAACGCAAACAAAGGGAGGAAATAAATGTCCCCAACAAGAGGCGCCTTTTGCAGCCATGGTAAGCCATATTTATATCTGTATCTTTTATTTTCCTTTGTTTTATTAACAACTCAAACACGGTACAGCTGACATAATGTACACCGTTACAGGTACATGGATGGTGACATTTTACACATAGTAATAGGCAGTCATGTAGTTTTCATGGCACCTGCTTTACCTAAAACAAAATAGTGTTGTTGTTCATACACCCTAGCATTTATACATTTAACAGATTTGTATTAAGTATACAGACAACTTAATCTAATCAAAGAACCTAAACAAAACAAAAGGCAACAATAACAGCTACACAGCATCTCAATATCCATATACTGCTGGACAGTATTCTAACACCTAGAGGGATCTATGTCACAATCATTCCCTTTAATCTTCTGTAAGTGTGTCGGGAAAGGAGTTCCACAGACTCCAGATTTTGTAGAATTTTTCTGGGCATCCCCTATTGTAATGCACCACCCATAGGGTATGATTTAATTAACTTATTTGACCCAAGACCGCACTGTTGGATCTGAACCTCCCATCCACCTTAGAGCTATCAACTTCCTAGCCATGAACAAGGTTTCCCTAAGAAATATTTTCATGTAATGATACCATGACTCCTGGTCCATTACCCCAGGGGTGGGATTGATACCATGACTCCTGGTCCATTACCCCAGGGGTGGGATTCAATTTTTTAACAACAGGTTCTCTGTAAACCCCGCACATTTGAAAACCACACCGATTATGTAACCACAGCCATTTTGTTAGCCACACCCATTTTCACGCACTTTCCTCAACCAAAAAATACAAGTAATTTAAAGTAAAATCTCTTGCCCCTTCTTACCCTCCTGTACCTTCACTCTCCTGTCCAGTACCAGTTGTTCCAGTCACTGTCAGTCATATTGAATTAAATGGCTTTTCTACAATTTTTAAAAATTATTACTAAAGGAGCCCTGCTAAAATTGGAATGGACGACCTTCCCCATACAGATCTCATCCCATGTGGTCTCTTACCCCTGCAGATCCCATCCCATTATAGCCTTTTCCCCCCTGCAGATCCCATCCCAATATGGCCTTTTCCCCTTGCAGATCCAATCCCATGTGGCCTCTTTCCCCCTTCAGATCCCATCCCATGTGGCCTCTTTCCCCCTGCAGATCCCATCCCATTATGGCCTCTTTCCCCCTGCACATCCCATCTCATTATGGCCTCTTTCCCTCTGCACATCCCATCCCATTATGGCCTCTTTCCCCAGCAGATCCCATCTCATTATGGGCTCTTTCCCCCTGCACATCCCATCCCATCATGGCCTCTTTCCCCTGCAGATCCCATCCCATCATGACCTCTTTCCCCTGCAGATCCCATCCAGTCATGGCCTCTTTCCCCTGCAGATCCCATCCCGTCATGGCCTCTTTCCCCTGCAGATCCCATCCCATCATGGCCTCTTTCCCCTGCAGATCCCATCCCATCATGGCCTCTTTCCTCTGCAGATCCCATCCCATCATGGCCTCTTCCCCCTGCAGATCCCATCCCATCATGGCCTCTTTCCCCTTCAGATCCCATCCCATATGCTCCTTTTCCCCTGCAGATCCTGTCCCATATGTGTCCATTTCCCATATAGCTCCCTACTTATGCGGCTCCTCTCCCCATATAGCTCCTATCTTATGCGGCTCCTCTCCCCATATAGCTCCAATCTTATTTGGCTCCTCTCCCTGCTCCCTGCATCTTCGGCTCACTGAGCGCTTACCTGCTCCAAGCAGCGGTGGACTCTCCTCTGTCTTCCTCTGCTGCACTCTGCACACTGACACTGGCGCTGACAGACGGCAGTAGGAGGAGCAGCTAACTCCCCACACTGCCGGACCTCAACAGCGTCAGCGCGTCGCTGCACACCGGGTCAGGGAGCAGACAGGCTCCACTGAACCCGGAAGTGCGGCGCGGAGGTACGGGGATTCATTTGTGCTAGTGTCTTAAATACACTAACACAAATAAATACAGAACCGGATCGCCGGAGCTGTTTCTTGCCGGTTCGGGGAACCGGCTGCTATTTTAACAACCTATTCGCCCGAACCTGACAGAACCGGCTGAATCCCACCCCTGCATTACCCCAAACAGACACAGTAGTCACACGGAACAGGAATTGACACAACAGATGGGGATCTATACAGCATGTAGATCCAATTACTAAACTTAGTGCCAAAAGCGAATCTCTGGCGGCAGGCAGATAAGAATGGCCATTCCACCGAGTCAAATGTTTTGGCCGCGTCCAGCGAGGCCAAGGCCCACTCGTTTTCCTGGACCAACATAGTGTATTGCACTATGGACTGGACCCATCTAATATTTATAGAGTTGTTTTTCCCAGGCATTTATCCTGTTTCATCCGGGGACACTACATCTAGTATAACAGAATTAAGCTGGGACGCCAATATTTTGGTAAAAATCTTATAGTCAACGTTGACCAATGATATAGGGCGGTATGAGCCACAGTCCAGTGATCCTTTCCCTCCTTCCTCAGTACAAGAATATGCGCTTTGTATAGAGAGGCAGTTAGAGAGCCACCAAGAGTATGGTGTGAAAAAATATCAAGAAGGACTGGGGCCAAGGTGTCACAAATATTTGCCGTAAAAGTCTATTTGAAGGCCGTCTGGACCGGGAGATTTCCCTCTAGCCATATCTGAGATGGCTGTTGTTACTTCTTCTGTTGTTATGTCTGCCTCTAGAAATTCTCGTTGTGACTGACTCAACATTTGACATTCTACATCTGACAAATATGCCAAACAATCCTGGACGCCATGAACACTTTTAGAGCTGTACAAAGTTTTATAGAACGTGTAGAAACATTGTGAGATGCCCTCAGGGGATGTGACAATCGAACCATCCACCTTTGGTATAGCCAGTACTGTATTTGAAGCATTATGCTGCCTATCTATATATGCAAGTAATTTGTTTGACTCGTTCCCAAGTTCAAAGTATGACAGTCGGGTGAAGAATAGCTTACGTTTAGATTTAGTTTCAGAGTGTTGTACATATGTTCTATATGAGTGCAACCAAGCCGCCCTGTTCCCATTAGTTGGGCTAGATATATATCTTGCCTCCGAGTCCCTGAGTCTTCTTTCTATTATGTCATTCTCCACCCTTGTCATCCGTTTAAGATGTGCTATGGTCGAAGTTAAAGGGGTTATCCGGCTTCTTTGACTTCTTTTTTTAATTACCCTATGGGGCTACATTGGGGCAGGTAAGTAGATAGAGACCACTTACCTGCCCTGCTGTCAGCCCCTCTCCCCCGGCTCAGAGCGGTCATGTGCCCGCTCCTGCCGCGATTTTGCTGCTTCCGGTCATTTCATGTCAACATGGGCAGGACCATGTTGACATGCAAATGTGGAACAGCATGTCGCCTCCCTGCTGGGAAGTACAGTTCGTGGAGTCCCCCCCCCTTCCCTGCACCCTCCCACACATTCCCCCGCACCTCTGTTACTCTCCAGTAACCTCCCCCTGCACTGCTGTGGGGGTCCGTGACCTGGCGGCGGGGCCTGGCGGCAGCTGCCATGGTGTCAGCTCCAGCACCGGCCCCCCTGCTAAGGATCACACATTCAGATATACCGGCATCACAGATCACAGATGCCGGTACATTTGAAAGTGCTGATGAGAAGCAGCGCAGCGCTGCTTCTCATCACTGTCCCTCCCGCTGTCTGAGCTCTCTTCAGCACAGTGGTGACGTCAGAGCACAGACAGCACGCGAACGTGCAGGAGCGGCGGGGACCGAGGACGAGTGAGTATGTATTCCTTACATGTGTTCCCGATGGGGATGGGGGGCGGGCGGTGCAGAGCCATATGTGTGCGTGTGCAGAGCCATATGTGTGCGTGTGCAGAGCCATATGTGTGCGTGTGCAGAGCCATATGTGTGCAGAGCCCTATGTGTGCGTGTGCAGAGCCATATGTGTGCGTGTTCAGAGCCATATGTGTGCAGAGCCATATGTGTGCATGTGCAGAGCCATATGTGTGCGGTACAGAGCCATATGTGTGCGGTGCAGAGCCATATGTGTGTGTGTGCGGTACAGAGCCATATGTGTGCGTGTGCGGTACTTAGACATATGTGTGTGTGTGCGGTGCAGAGCCATATGTGTGCATGTGAGGTACAGAGCCATATGTGTGCGTGTGCAGTACATAGCCATATGTGTGCGTGTGCGGTGCAGAGCCATATGTGTGCGGTGCAGAGCCATATGTGTGCGTGTGCGGTACAGAGCCATATGTGTGCGTGTGCGGTGCAGAGCCATATGTGTGCGGTGCAGAGCCATATGTGTGCGTGTGCGGTACAGAGCCATATGTGTGCGTGTGCGGTACATAGCCATATGTGTGCGTGTGCGGTGCAGAGCCATATGTGTGCGTGTGCGGTACAGAGCCATATGTGTGCATGTGCGGTACAGAGCCATATGTGTGCGGTACAGAGCCATATGTGTGCGGTACAGAGCCATATGTGTGCGTGTGCGGTGCACAGCCCGATGTGGGGTTGTTATTTGCAATGCTGTAGTGATAATAGGTCAGGTGCTGGGGCAGAATATACTGACAGGGAATGTGTGTGTGCAGGGGGCGGGCAGAGGGCGAGGCTGGACACTGGGGTGGGTGGTGACAGCTCTGACTGAGGTTCAGCACAGGAAGTGGTCATGTTTGCTGTATCTGAATGTAAACAAGAAGCTGCAGAGAATAAAGGGTGAATTCAAGAGGAACAAAAGTTAGAAAACAAAAAATAACAATGTAGGTGTGATTTATATGACAATACAGCACAGATTAGCTGAACAAAAATTTTTGAGTTTATGTCAGATAACTCTTTTAAGCATCCCTGAAGGTAAGCGTTGAGAGTGTCCCACACCAAATTATTGTTCAGGGTTTGAGTTGAGCTACTAAGAAGTCTTCTAGTTGGGCCAGGGTCCTATCACTTTGATTAGTTTGAACCAAAAGGGGTTTAACCGCCAAAGGGGTCTGTTAACATCAGATGTAAGAATGATATTCCCTGTACTCCATGTACCACATTGTCAACCCAGGCTGCCACGTTACTTGATCCAAAAATATAATCTAAACGTGACAGCGTGCACCTGAAGAATGACAGGTAACTCCCGGGTAGTAGGATGCCGTAATCCAACCTCTGTAGTACGGGTCCTCAAGTTCTTCATATCCTGGCGCAAAAGGCCAACTTCAGAATATACCTCCTCAATCTTCCCTGTAAGGGAGGTCTTAAGGGCCATTTACACAATGCGACATCGCTAACGATATATCGTTGCGGTTACGGTGTTTGTGACGCACATCCGGCACCGTTAGCGAGATCGCAGCGTGTGACAGGCAGGAGCTACCTTAAACGATCGCAAAAGAGACAAAAATCGTTGGTATATGAGAGGTCGTTCATTTACCAAAAATCGTTGTCTCGTACGTAGCGAGGTTGTTCCTCATTCCTGCGGCACCACACATCGCTATGTGTGACACCGCAGAAGCGACGATCATCTCCTTACCTTCGTCTACCGGCAATGAGGAAGGAAGGAGGTGGATGGCATGTTCCGGCCGCTCATCTCCACCTTCCTCTGTTATTGGACGGCCGTTTGTGACGTCGCTGTGACGCCAAACGCCCCTCCCCCTTGAAGGGGGGATTGTTCGGCGGGCACAGCGACGTCTAAGAACAGGTATGTGCTTGTGACGCTCCCATAGCGATAATGTTCGCTACGGCAGCGATCACCACATGTCGCACCAACAACGGGGGCGGGTGCTAATGCTTGCAACATCGCTAGCAATCGCTAGCGATGTCGCAGCGTGTAAAGCACCCTTTACATGGAGATATTGCCTGCATGAGCTGCTCGTACATTTGTCTCAGGGTTAAGTCATCTTGATCTCCATCCCCATCCCCCGTCAGCGCCTGGGCTTTGGAAGAAGCACGCCTCTTGGCCTTAGGAGTGTCTCCCTGACCATTCCTGGCAAACTCCTTGAGTTTATTGATGCCTCCAGATTGTTTAAGGGGACTCAGAATAGCTAGCTGGATCGTTGTATATTACACTCTCCACTCCTGCTGCACCCCAGTACACCTAATCCTGTGCCTCTGTAATATGTGTCCAGTGAAATGAGCACCTTTTCTCTCCTATCCAGCTCAGGCAGCCAGGAAGCATCTGTACATACATGTATCTACAGCAAAGGGTAGTCCCGAGTCAGCACAGCGCCTGATTGTTATAATCAGGAGTAATACAGGCCTCTCCAGCGTGGAGTCTTAATGTATATCTTTTTCGTACTATGTCAATGTCAGAGGGAGACCTGAGGGGCCTGTTTTTCAGAGCACCCACCCCAATCCTGCTGCCTCGGTTAATGGCTCGTTCACTGCTGCTGGCCCTTTGATGTGCCGGCTGCAGGCGGTGCAGCTGATGATAAAATTATTAGTGGCGCTCACCGATCTCCAGATCTCCCCTCCAGTTAGCCCCTGCAGACTTGTGAAGCCACCTCCAACAGCTCCTCCACGTCCTCCTGGGGGTAAGCCGTTCGCCGGGTGATGGGACTCCGCGGCGCTATGCAGCTGCAAAGCCTCGTGCAGGGAAGTTGGTGCCTCGTCTCACTCTCCGGCCTCATTTGGTACAATATCCTCCGTCAGGAGCTGGGGGACAGCTCCGGTGGAATCGCTGGCCTCTAGAGTGTCCCCTACCTCGGGAAGCACTTTGCAGGCAAGGGAGAACAGGCAATCAGGCAACAATATCAGGATATGCAGGATGGTGGGAGCAGCTCTCATGTGCATCCGCTCAGTTCAGCTACATCACTCCGCCCCATTCCAGTATCTTTACATTACATTCTAAGGGGTACTTTGCACACTACGACATCGCATGCCGATGGTAGCGATGCCGAGCGCGATAGTGCCCGCCCCTGTCGCAGCTGCGATATTTTGTGATAGCTGCCGTAGCGAACATTATCGCTACGGCAGCTTCACATGCACTTACCTGCCCTGCAATGCCGCTCTGGCCGGCGAACCACCTCCTTCCTAAGGGGGCGGGTCGTGCGTCGTCACAGCAATGTCATACAACGGCCGGCCAATAGAAGCGGAGGGGCGGAGATGAGCGGGACGTAAACATCCCGCCCACCTCCTTCCTTCCGCATCGCTGCCGGTGGCAGGTAAGCAGATGTTCCTCGTTCCAGCGGCTTCATACACAGCGATGTGTGCTGCCGCAGGAACGAGTAACAACATTGTACCTGTCGCTACAGCGAAATTATGGAAATGTCGGACACTACACCGATCATACGATTACGACGCTTTTGCGCTCGTTAATGGTAGCTAAAAGGATTTACACACTACGATGTCGACAGCGACGCCGGATGTTCGTCACTTTCGATTTGACCCCACCGATATCGCAGCTGCGATGTCGTAGTGTGCAAAGTACCCCTAAGGCTCTGCTTCACATTTCCAGTAGTTTCATGATTTTAATGCATTTTAGGATAACATAATGGAAATAAAAGGTTCCAAATCTATTCATTTATATGGTAATGGAAAAGTCCTAAAATGTCTTTTGTTTAACCCCTTCACCCCGAGCGATTTTCCGTTTTTGTTTTTTGCTCCCCTTTTTCCGAGAGCCGTCACTTTTTTATTGTTCCTTTAATCTTGCCATATAAGAGCGTACGTTTGAGGGACGAGTTGTACTTTTAAATGAATCCATTAGTTTTACCATATAATGTACTGGAAAACGGCAAAAAAATTCCAAGTGCAGAACAATTGCAAAAAAAAGTGTGATTGCACAATTGTTTTTGGGATATTTTATTCACTGTGTTTACTATATGGTAAAACTGATATGGCGATGTGCAGGTGTGATTAGTACAGTGAAACATAGCACATGCAGTGTACAGATTAGTCTATGACATACTGATAGGTAGATTATAATAAGGGCAAGTGAGATTACCCTCACTATAATGTTTGCACCATTAACAGCTGTGCACATCTCTGAATTGGGAGCTTTCCTGGAGCTCCACTGCTGGCAATACAGAATGGTAGAGTGGAGTAGGAAACTGGCTAGTGGGAGCAATGCCTAGTAGAAGACTACATAAGCAAGGATGGTTGACCTTAGGGAGATCAACATCCAACACCACGGAGACACCATCACGTGTTTCACAACGCAGTAATTCTAGAGAAATGTCCCCTGGGAAATATTTAAAACAAGAAAGCCTGCGGAGACACCATCACATGTTTCTCAACGCTAGCAGGAAACTAGCCAAGTCTTTCACCGGGAAGGAACAACCACGGGAAGGGCAGTCTCCAGTCAAGGAGACCACCTATGCCAAACATGGTATCCATCCACAGACAGCTGGTTCGGGATATTTGCCCCTCATCAGGAAACTGGCTAGTGGGAGCAATGCCTAGTAGAAGACTACTCCACACTGATGAGGGGCAAATACCCGGAAACAGCTGTCTGGTGTGGAGTAGGAATCAGTGTGGAGTAGGAATCTGGCTAGTGGGAGCATTGCCTAGTAAAAGACTACACTTTTTGCTCCCACTAGCCAGATTCCTACTCCACACTGATGAGGGGCAAATACCCCGAAACAGCTGTCTGTGGATGGATACCATGTTTGACATAGGTGGTCTCCTTGACTGGAGACTGCCCTTCCCGTGGTTGTTCCTTCCCAGTGAAAGACCTGGTTAGTTTCCTGTCAGTGTTGAGAAACATGTGATGGTGTCTCCGCAGGCTTTCTTGTTTTGTATATAGAGCTATATGACGGCTCATCCTTTATATAGAGAGCTATGTGGGTGCTCATCCTGTACGACGGTCTGCTGATAAATCTTTGGCTTTGTGATCTTTTTTTGTTTTTATGGTAACACATATTACATCACATGAAAGCCTTATGTGTCTAATATATGTTTTCAAGATTTCACATTTGAATCTTATGGAAACGGTGTTCTATGCACGTGGGAAATCAAAATGGCAGAGTTTAATGCAATATTCACAGCAACTGAGAGCAGAGGAGTGATAAAATTCTTGTTTCTGCAAGGAAAGTCCGCAAAGGATATTCATGGTGATATGCCACAGACATTATTCCACAGTTAAGAACTGGGTTGCCAAATTTAAAACAGGCCACTTCAGCACCAGTGATGAGGAACGTCCTGGACGACCGAGAGTGGTTGTTCCGGAGATCGTCGATGCTGTGCACAACCGCATACTAAGAATCAATGAATTTCAGCTAAAGCAATAGCAGACATCATAGGGATTTCCCGTGAATGATTTTGTGTTCTTATCCATGAACATTTGGATATTTTGGAGGAAGCTATCTGCAAAGTGGGACCCTAAACTTCCAGGTCCATTTGTCAGCGTTTCCGGACTGATAACTTCCTGGATCACTATGGATGAGACCTGGATTTATTTGTATGACCCTGAAAACAAGGAGCAATGAAAAGAGTGGAGGCACAGTGGTTCTCTTCGCCCAAAAAAGTTCAGGAAGCAAAAATCACCCATTAAGGTGATGGCATCTGTATTCTGGGATAAGGAGGGTGTGCTGCAAGTGGAGTACCTTCAAAAGGGTTCCACCATCAATGCAAGCTATTACAATGAACATTTGGAACAACTGAAGGCAGCTCTGAAGGCCAAAAGCTGCGGCAAGCTGTCCAAAGGAATCTTGTTCCTGTAAGACAATGCCTCCACTCACACTGCACAAGTGACCACGGCAAAACTGGCAGAACTGGGCTTCCAGCTGGTTGACCACCCACCTTATTCACCAGATCTAGCTCGCTCCGACTATCATCTGTTTGGAAACTTGAAGAAAAAACTCAAGGGTACCAAATTTCACACCATTTCTGATTCCATGGCTGCTACAGATGCCTGGTTTGAGGCACAACCGAAATCCTTTTTGCTAGGCTTACAGAAAGAACTTGGAATACCCATGTAAGAAGTGTGTTGACATCAGTGGAGAGTATGTGGAATAAATGTAAAGTTTTATCATCCTATCTCGTTTCTTACTGGATAAACTCAGACTTATCAGCAGCCCCTTGTATATTGAGAGCTTACAGTGCCTTTCGAAAGTATTAGGCTGGGTTCACACATAGCGACAACAACGTTGCTGTTACGTCACCATTTTCTGTGACGTAGCAGCGACCTTGTAAGTCACTGTTATGATCGCTGCTTCGCTGTCAAACACAGCAGAAGCAGCAGCGATCATAACGTCGCTACATGTGCAGAGAGCAGGGAGCCGCGCACACTGCTTAGCGCTGGCTCTCTGCTCTCTTAGCTACAGTACACATCGGGTTAATTAACCCGATGTGTACTGCAGCTGCATGTGCAGAGAGCAGCACACACACACTGCTTAGCGCTGGCTCCCTGCACTCCTAGCTACAGTACACATCGGGTTAATTAACCCAATGTGTGCTGCAGCTACATGTGCAGAGAGCAGGGAGCCGGCACTGGCAGCGTGAGAGCGGCGGAGTCTGGTAACGAAGGTAAATATCGGGTAACCACCACTCCAAAGACATACAGATAGGGACTCTAGATTGTGAGCCCCAGTGGGGACAGTGTTGCCAATGTATGTAAAGCGCTGTGGAAATAATAGCGCTATATAAATGAATAAAATTATTATTATTATTATTATGTTTACCCTGGTTACAGCTTACCGCAGCTGCCAGACGCCGGCTCCTGCTCTCTGCTCGCTTCATTTCGTTGCTCTCTCGCTGTCACACACAGCGATCTGTGCGTCACAGCGTGAGGGCAACAATAAAAAAACGAACCAGGGCTGTGTGTAACGAGCAGCGATCTCACAGCAGGGGCCAGATCGCTGCTCAGTGTCACACACAGCGAGATCGCTAATGAGATCACTGCTGCGTCACAAAAACCGTGACGTAGCAGCGATTTCGGTAGCGATCTCGCTATGTGTGAAGCACCCCTTAGGCTCTCTTGAATTTTTCAACCTTTTCCCACATTTCAGGCTTCAAACATAAAGATAAAAATTTTAATGTTCTGGTGAAGAATCAACAACAATTGGGACACAATTGTGAAGTTAAACTAAATTTATTGCTTATTTTAAACTTTTTTTAAAAAATAAATAACTGAAAAGTGGGGCGTGCAATATTATTCGGCCCCTTTAAGTTAATATTTTGTAGCGCCGCCTTTTGCTGCGACTACAGCTGCAAGACGCTTGGGGTATGTCTCTATCAGTTTTGCACATCAAGAAACTGAAATTCTTGCCCATTCTTCCTTTGCAAACAGCTCGAGCTGAGTGAGGTTGGTTGGAGAGCATTTGTGAACAGCAGTTTTCAGCTCTTTCCACAGATTCTTGATGGGATTTAGGTCTGGACTTTGACTTGGCCATTCTAACACCTGGATACATTTATTTGTGAACCATTCCATTGTAGATTTTCCTTTTATGTTTGGGATCATTGTCTTTTTGGAATACAAATCTCCGTCCCAGTCTCAGGTCTTTTGCAAACTCCAAGAGGTTTTCTTCAATAATGGTCCTGTATTTGGCTCCATCCATCTTCCCATAAAGTTTAACCATCTTCCCTGTCCCTGCTGAAGAAAAGCAGGCCCAAACCATGATGCTGCCACCACCATTTTGACAGTGGGGATGGTGTGTTCAGGGTGATGAGCTGTGTTGCCTTTACGTCAAACATATCGTTTGGCATTGTGCCCAAATAGTTTCATCTGACCAGCGCACCTTCTTAAACATGTTTGGTGTGTGTCCCAGGTGGCTTGTGGCAAACTTTAAACAACATTTTTTATGGATATCTTTGAGAAATGGCTTTCTCCTTGCCACGCTTCCATAAAGGCCAGATTTGTGCAGCGTGTGACTGATCATTGTCCTATGGACAGACTCTCCCACCTCAGCTGTAGATCTCTGCAGTTCATCCAGAGTGATCATGTGCCTCTTGGCTGCATCTCTGGTCAGTCTTCTCCTTGGTGAGATGAAAGTTTAGATGGATGGCCTTGTCTTGGTAGATTTGCAGTGGTATGATACTCCTTCCATTTCAATAAGATCGCTTGCACAGTGCTGCTTGGGATGTTTAAAGTTTTGGAAATATTCTTGTAACCAAATCCGGCTTTAAACTTCTCCACAACAGTATCATGGACCTGCCTGTTGTGTTCCTTGGTCTTCATGATGCTATCTGTGCTTTAAACAGAACACTGAGACTATCACAGAGCAGGTGCATTTATACGAAGGAGACTTGATTACACACAGGTGGCTTATATTTATCATCAGTCATTTAGGACAAAATTGGATCATTCAGAGATCCTCAATTAACTTCTGGAGTGAGTTTGCTGCACTGAAAGTAAAGGGGACGAATAATATTGCACGCCCCACTTTTCAGTTATATTTTAAAAAAGTTAAAAATAAGCAATACATTTTGTTCAACTTCACAATTGAGTCCCACTTGTTGATTCTTCACCATAACATTAAAATTGTAATCTTTATATTTGGAGCCTGAAATGTGGAAAAAGGTTGAAAAATTCAAGGGGCCGAATACTTTCACAAGGCACTGTATGTGAGCTCCCACATAGCATCCTCTATACTATGTGAGAGCTCATACTGTATATAGTGCTACTTTGTGTAGGCTCATACTGTTTATAGCGAGCTATGTGAGGGCTCATTCTGTATATTTAGGGATGTCGTCATACTTAGTTTATTTATTTCACTCACTTATACAGTGCTATTAATTCCTCAGTCCTTTTACAGACGTGATTATCACTTTCCCCATTGAGGCTCACAATCTAAGTTCACTATCAGTTTGTTTTGGATATAATTAATGTTAGTATCAAATAACTATAATTGACATGTTATTAATATTAAGCAGAATACATTTCAGCCTATTGGTTCAGCCTCCACAACATTCACAATCTCATGTGGCCCCTCGGAATAATGAATTTTCCACCCAAGGTCCAATATGTATACCGCTATGTTATGCATAGTGTGGAACATAAAGGAAAACTTTGTGAGGCGCTCTATGCAGCCTACTGTCTCTTGTTTTGTATCTACAGATGTGCACCAGAGGACCTGAATGTTAATCCCATGACCTGTCACATGATCTTTCAAAGGGGAGATCATTTAACATGTTACATCGGATTTTGGGGGTTTGGTCATGCCTTCTCAACTGCTTAGGGCCCTTGCCACTCTTAATCCGCCCCTGGAATTACCATGAGCAGACATCAGATTTTATATACAGGATAATATGTGGCTGGTGTACTATCTGTAGTCACAGTATATCCAGCAGGTGAAATAACTATTGTGCATGTCACCAATTTTCTAAGTTAACATATTTATTAAGGTGATAATGACATGAATTTCTCATCAGATGTTGGTAACAACTTATCCAGTCCACATAGGAAAGAGAAATCAAACCGTAGATGTCCATAAATTAAGTGATGTGTAATAATGAGAAATAACAGGAAAAATGTATTGAATGCATAAAGAAAGAGGTGCAAAAAGCCATGGAAAGTCATGACACCAGCTGAAATCTTATCAGTAATTAGAAAGCAATCCTGCAACTTATTGAAAAATAGCAGCTGGTTCAACTGATGTCCTATAAAAACAAGTGACTCCTAAGAAAACAGCACCACCTGCAGGCCAAGACAAGTACACACAAAAGCTTAATGTGGACTATAAAAGACTGGCTGAAGAAGTGACATCACACTTGTCAAAAGAGGTTAAAGTGGCTATTGAGGCAGCCATACAAACATCATTAGCTAATATGCAAAAACAGATAAATGCCCATGCCTCTAGACTGGCAGAATCAGAGCAGAGAATATCTGACTCCGAGGAGACAATACTGGCTATGCAAGCACAAATAGCAGCTCTAGCAAAATCTAATGAATACTTGAAGGATAAAGCGGACGATTTGGAAAACAGATCGAGACGAAACAACTTACGTATAGTCGGGTTGCCAGAGTCTGTGTCGATTGGACGGTTGGATAATATATGCGAGTTGGAGCTACCGCAGGCCCTGGGCATAAAGGCGAAATTCAGAGTTGAAAGAGCCCACAGAGTGGGTCCACTGAGACACCAGGAGGCGAATAAGGGAGAGGGCCAAAACTCAAACAAGAATACCCCGATAAGAGCCAGGCAGGTGATTGTCAAGTACCTTGATTATAAGCATAAGGAGGAAATATTGAGGGCCTTTAGAGAACGAAAGCGTCCACTACAATATCAAGGCAACAGACTGCTAATTTTTGGGGATTATTCAGCGGAAGTATCCAGAAGGAGAAAAGAATTTACCAAAATTTGCTCATTTCTGTACAACAAAAAAGTAAAGTGCCAGCTATTATACCCTGCTACACTGAAAGTTAGAAACCCCAATGGCTCGTTTGTATACTACAAGGACTACAAAGAAGCAGAAAACATTCTCATGGCAGAGCTCAACAAGACTAGGTCAGAAAGGCAAGAAAAAGGAGCTAGTGGAGAAGGGAATAATAGAAGAGGATCCCCCACAAGCTCAGGAAGAGATGTGGGACGTCTTGGGGGACAAAAGCAAGTCGAGACCAGGGAGGAAAGGAGGCCAAGCCCGGGTCGACAGCATAATTCTCGCCTGGAACACAGGAACCAACCCTTGGAGAGAAACCATGATACCTGAACTGGAACTCGCTCATTGTTTTTCCTTTTTTTGCCTGTTTTTTTTTTTTTTTTTTTTTTTTTCTCTCTTCCCAAACAGGGAGAGGCGTTGAGGAGGATGCATTACGGAGAGAGGGTTGGGGAGGTGAGAGGAGGAGGGGGAAGGGAGAAAAGAGAGGAAAACATCCCAAAGTCTGGGTCCTCTTCCCCCCCTCTTTTTTTTTCTTTTTTTTTTTTTTTGTTCTTCTCCTTTCTTTCTCCATCTTCTCTCCCCTTGGTCTTTTTTTTTCTTTTTTTCTTTTTCTCCTTTGTCCAGGAACATCATCCAAATTCAAATGAAGTGGGCCTGTTCTGGGCGGACTGATGGCTACCTGGAGTCAGAGATAAGTAGGACTGCAGAATCTTGCTGAGGTTTTGACATACTGTGCTAATTTTTGCATAATTTTCAAAGGCTTATTCAAGTTAGTCCGGGGATAGAACATATATTTTTTGGGGGGTGATTAGGGAGCTACATATTTTGGCTAGGAATAGGGGAGCTCACCAACGTGGCGGGAAACGCCGTGGATTTCTCGGAAGGGAAAATATGTTTTACAGTTACATGCTTTTTGTTGTATTTGTTATATTTGCAAGGTGGGGAAAGGGAGTGTCGATTTTGTGGTACCAACTGTGATTCTAGTGTCGAACATCTCGTCTTCCTTGATGCAGGGGCCCATAGGGGAGGGAGTAGTAAAAGCAGAATACACAGGTAAACATGATACAGATAACTACGTGGAATGTTAAAGGGCTGAGATCACCTAACAAACGAGCAATGATATTGAGACATCTGAAAAGACTAAAGACAGACATTGCCTTATTACAGGAAACCCACTTGGGGGGGGAGGACTTTTTCCGCATGAAGAAACATTGGGTGGGCACCGTTTACGGGGCAGCGGCACAAGGTAGAAAAGCGGGCACTATGATTCTAATAAATAAACAATTCAGTCATGAGGTAGTGGCACATGAGGCAGACGACCATGGAAGGTGGCAGCACTTAACAATCGTTAGTCCAGCGGGTAAACTCAGTATTTATAATGTCTATGGCCCAAATTCACAACAAATCACATTCCATGATGACATAAAGGCCACCATATTAGCAGATGGGGAGGCTAACATTATAGTGGGAGGCGATTTTAACACTGTCCCAGACTCAGCTGAAGATAGGAGGAGGGGCGAGGAGGGGACAGCTAATGTGGGCAGGAGTTTAGACAATAGGGATGTAACATTAGAAGACGTAGGACTGAAAGACATCTGGAGACTAACTCACCCACATGACAGAGAGTATACACACTTCTCTCACCCTCATGATAGCTGGTCACGTATTGATCAGTTCTGGATCTCGCAAGACTTACTGAGTGGAACGCAAGATTGTGTGATAGAGAATATGGTGATCTCTGATCATAGTCCGGTGAGATTGGGCATTAGAGAGAAATTCAGGAGAGGTACAGATATCATATGGAGATTCCCATCGTTCCTTCTCAGGCAAGATAATTTCCACAAGGTGCTACAGGAGTGGTGGGGAGAATTCGCAGAGGACAATAAGGAACATAGAGAGTCCCCAGTGATATTTTGGGAAACGGCAAAAGCGGTCCTAAGGGGCCGTCTGGTGGGGTACGCAGCCATGATCAAACGGAAAACCAATGAGAATTATAATTTCCATAGTGAAGCAGTACGGGTAGCATATACAAATTATGTGACAAATAGATCTCCCATGACAAAAGGCAGATGGCTGGAGGCAAAAGAGGGATTTGACGAATGGGCCAAAAAAAAGGAACAACTATTCTGGTCGCACAAGGAGGTTGACTTACATAGGTTTGGCAACAAGGCGGGAAGGATGTTGGCCAATCTGGCAAGGGGCAGCAGAAAGATGACAGTGATCTCTAAACTGAAAACAAAGGGGGGAGAGGTGACTACGGATCCTAAGGACATTAATAAACTGTTGGGAGATTACTATAGAAAACTATATGGGTCAGGGAATAACGACATGACTGATGAGGCAGAGTGGCTAAGACAAGCCCAAATGCCTAGCTTGACGGAGGAAGATTTGAGTGCCTTAAACGCAGATATCACAGTAGAGGAGGTGACGAGAACAATTGGGGAGCTTAACACCAACAAGGCACCGGGACCTGACGGTTTCAATAGTGAATTCTATAAGGCTCTGAAGGATCTGATCTCGCCGGATCTAACCTCAGTCTTTAATGCTTTCCTGGGAGGGGCGGAAATACCCAAAAATTCCAACATAGCATATATTAAATTACTCCCCAAGGGAACCAAGGACCTGGATGATCCCTCTAGTTATAGACCTATATCGCTCATAAATCAGGATTTAAAAATTATGTCCAAGATCATGGCTAATAGACTGGCCGAGATCTTACCTAGGATCATTACGAATCACCAGGTGGGGTTTATTAAGGGGAGAAATGCCGTTACCAATATCCGAAAGACAATTCTAGTGGTAGACGCGGTTAGACTGGGTCTCACTGAGGGAGGGGCTAGACCTGCCCTAGTTACACTTGACGCAGAAAAAGCGTTTGATAATGTAAATTGGGGGTGGTTAGACAGGGTAATGGAGGCCATAGGGATTGTAGGCAAGATGAGACTTTACATTAGAAACCTTTATGCCAACTCGGGAGCTAGGGTTCACACTCCGGGCTTTCTATCAGACGTGTTCCCTTTGATGAAGGGAACAAGACAGGGCTGCCCATTATCTCCTCTTTTATTCAACCTGGCAATCGAGCCGTTGTCAAGAATACTACAGGGACAAAATAGCTTTAAAGGAATCAAGATAAGGGGTTCAGAAGTAAAGACAGCGCTTTTTGCTGATGACATCATACTTTATATGGGGGACCCCGATGCGGATTTGCCACAGACTCTTGCCTTGATTGAAAAATTTGGCTCATTCTCCGGTTTCAAACTGAACAAAAAAAAATGCGAGATCATGTTCCTAAAGGGGCATCATGGGACAATGGGGGGACAAATAAGGGATGGCTGTCTATGTGGAATTCCTATAGCACAATCTTCAATTAAATACCTGGGAGTGCATATAGGAAGATCGGTGGAAACAATCTATAACTTGAATTATGGACCGCTAATCAGGAAAATTATAGTTCAATTAAAGGGATGGAAAGGTCTGCCACTTCCATTACTGGCAAGATGTCACCTGATAAAAATGATGAGCTTTCCTAGGCTGCTGTATCCCTTCCAGACAATCCCGCTATTGCTAAAACTAAAGGATGTGAATAAGCTCAACTCCGCGTATACAGAATTTCTGTGGAGGGGAAGGAAACCCAGAATAAAGCTGCGTACGCTGATGAAGTCAGCAGAGGAGGGAGGTCTAAACTTTCCAGATGTCCAAGGGTATAATCTTGTATGTATCATGAGGCATGTAATTGATTGGGTGAGAGGAACGAGTAGGCACTCAGATCATGCGATGGAAACTAAATATGCGTCACCGTGGGATCTGACGTCCATTCTGCACTCCCCACTATCCAGGGTTGAAGGGCACATAAGGAACTCAATTATATTCCGAGACACCATGCTAACATGGAAGTCGGTAAGGAAAAAACTGGGGCTCTCATGGAAAGTGTCCAAGTACTTGAACCCCTGGGCATTCCCAAATTTTCCCCTGGGACGAGAAAACAAGCTATTTACTAGATGGAAAGAGAGGGGAGTCAGGAGAATGATAGATGTTATGAATGTGGAGGACAGGAGGTGGATGACAGGTCGGGAAGTGCTGGATAAGTACAACCTTAATAGCTCACATGTCATCCAGTATGAACAATTGAAACATGGAATAATAGGAGACCTGGGTGTGGTTGGAAGAGAGCTGAACAGAAGTTCGATTGATGAGTTACTGGAATGTGATGTAACAAGTATAAATGTCTCTAAAATTTATCGATCGCTAAGGGGGGTGCTTATCTCTCGGGAGGATAGTCGGACTTTAAAAGCGTGGGGGAAACAATTGGGAAGGGAAGAAGTGGTGGATGATATACTGAGAGGATGGGTACAAGTGCGGAAACACATTACCAATGAGAGATGGAGAGACACTCAATTCAGAATTCTACATAGGGCCATTATAGGTTTCAACATACCAGGTAGGGATAGGTGGTGTCCTAAGTGTCAAAAAGAAAAAACGGATATGCTGCATGGGCTATGGGAATGTGAGACAATCGCTAGGTTCTGGAACCAAGTCAGACTATTTGCCCAGTCAACATGGGGAATTTTCAGCAAACTAGACTTAATGGTGTGGATTTTCCACTCCTTTGAGGGAGGAGTAGGAGGAGGACCGAGCACGCAGGAAAAGAGGAAATACGCAATAATGCATGACATAGCCTTGATAGCTAAGCGTTGCATCTTAAAACACTGGATTCAAAGGGAGGGCCCATCCATAAAGGAGGTTGTGGGCGAACTACACAACCTTCTGAAGTGGGAAAAACTAGAAGCGGAGAGGGATAAAGATGGGTTGACAGCCAAGTTTTTTGTGAGATGGAGACATTTTATTGAAAGCCAATTCACACAGGGAGAAATAATTAACCTGATGGCACCTTTTGTTCACTCGGAGTGGTATATCCTGAGCGATATCCAGGACAGCCTGGGTAAACTGAGAATCACCTAGGAGGGGGCTCTGGCGGGAGGGGGAGACGAGACGGTTGGGAATACCAAGACACGCTAGCAAAATTGAAATCATTCAGGGACGACACAGAGATTTAACGAATTGTATTGCATATGTTATATTATATTTCATTACCTATGTTTTGGTTTAATGTTACTGTATACTATCTTAAATCGAACAGCAACATGGAACTCCAAATTGGGGTATCACCCACCTCTATGTCACATTTTGTCAGACGAATGTTCTTCTTTTGCAATGATACTTGTCATGTTTTTACAAATTTGAAAAATCAATAAAAAACGTTTTGGAAAAAAAAAAAAACAAGTGACTCATTACCAAGGTGCCACACAAGAAACATTGCCTGATGGGTAAAATCAATGAGCTGTCTCACGACTTTTGCAGCTATGTTGTGCAAAACATATTGATGGCATTGGATACAGAATATTACTACACTACAGAAAATTCCAGTGACCACTTTTGTGGCCATAATCCAGAAGTGAAAAGAACAACATTTCACCATAAACCGGCTACACCTAGGTGCTTCTCTCAAGATTTCGACAGAGGAGTGAAGAAAAATGATCAGAAGAGGTGTCCAAGAGCAAAGGACTAAAGGCCCCGTTACACGCAACGACGTATCTAACGATATATCGGCGGGGTCACGGATTCCGTGACGCACATCTGGCATCGTTAGCGACGTCGTTGCGTTTGACACCAACAAGTGGCCGTTAACAATGGAAAATACTCACTAAATTGTCCATCGTTGACACGTCATTCATTTTCAAAAAATCGTTGATTGTTGAGGACGCAAGTTGTTTGTCGTTTCCGAGGCAGCACACATCGCTATCTGTGACACCTCGGGAACGACGAACTACAGCTTACCTGCGGCCGCCTGCAGTGAGGAAGGAAGGAGGTGGGTGGGATATTACGGCTGTTCATCTCCGCCCCTCCGCTTCTTATTGGGCGGCCGTTTAGTGATGCCGCTGTGACGCCGCACGAACCGCCCCCTTAGAAAGGAGGCGGTTCGCCGGCCTCAGCGACGTTGCTAGGCAGGTAAGTCCGTGTGACGGCTCCTAACAATATTTTGCGCCACGGGCAGCGATTTGCCCGTGATGCACAAACGACGGGGGCGGGTACGCTCGCGATATCGCTAGCAATATCGCTGCGTGTAGAGCCCCCTTAACTGTGGAGAGCTAGAGAAAGACATGGAATCAGTAGGTAGAATTAAGGTGTGTGCGCAGGCTGCGCTCTGTAATTGTGAAAAAAACATGCACCCTCTGGCAGACTTTGATAACTGTAAACACTGCGTTTGACAAAAATAAATGCATTTTACATGCATTTTGGATGCATTTTTGAAAGTGCGGTTCCATGGCAATTCAGCTCTGCTACATGCCCGGTGACAGTAGACAGAGCCGCGGGATGAGAATGAACTCGGATGAACTTCACACGACTTCTTTGTCATCCCGTGACTGTGTGCTGTCATGAACTCAGATGAACCTCTGAGGTCAGTGGCCGGACACAGGGGTCCGCAGCAGTGATGTCAGAGCTTCACCCAAGTTCATTGTCATCGTGCGGCTCTCTGTGTCGCGGCCTCATTTGTGATCACAAGTGAAGGACTCACCTGTGAACGCAAATCACCTGAGTGACTGAAGTGAGCCGCGCGATCAGTGGTGCCGTCACTCAGGTTATCCGCGGCCACAGCTGAATTCCTCCACCTGAGACAGTTGGAGGATCCAGATGTGGCCGTGGGTAACCTGAGTCACGTCACCGCTGACAGCGTGACTCACTTCAGTTGCTCCGTGAAGCTCAGAGAGAGCAGTCGTGCTCTACAGCCACTCCTGTCAGCTTCCGATGTAGGAGAGCCAAAAGCTTCGTGGGACCTCGTGTGGATTACATCGGACCTGGAGGGGTGTTTGGGGTTTATTAAAGTGGTGAAAGATGGTGTTGTTTTGTCTTTTATTTCAAATAAAGGATTTTTCACTGTTTGTGTTTATTTATTTCACTACAGTTTAGTGATGGGGGTGTCTCATAGACGCCTGCCATCACTAAGCTAGGACTTAGTGGTAGCTATGGGCTGTCATTAACTCCTTATTACCCCGACTGCCACCGCAACAGAACAATCGGGATGAGTTGGGTAGAGTACCTGGACTGTCTCATCTAATGGATGCGGCCTTTCTGGGCGGCTGCTGGCTGATATTTTTAGGCTGGGGGCTCCACATAACGTGGGTCTTCCCATCCTGAGAATACCAGCCCTCAGCCATGTGACTTTACCTTGACTGGTATCAAAATTAGGGGTGACCGCAGCCGTTTTTTTTTTTTTAATTATTATTTATTTATTTATTTATTCATTCATTCATTCATTCATTTATTTATTTTGCTGCACAATATAGACCCGCCCACTGGCGGCTGTGATTGGTTGCAGTGAGACAGCTGTCACTCAGCGTGGGGTTTCTTCTGACTGCAAATAATCATAGGCACCGGTGGGCGAGGCGAAGCAGTGAATATGAGATGGAATAATGAGCGGCCGGCATTTTCAAAAGCAGGAGAAGCCGCTGGAGCAGTGTGACATCTGTGCAGCGTCGCGCCGCGCCGGTGATCAGTGAGTATGAGAAAGGGGGTGAGAGGGAGAAACCAACCGACCGACAGAGAGAGTGAGTGAGATCGACAGAGAGAGGGAGAGTCCAACCGACAGAGAGAGTGAGTGAGATCGACAGACAGAGAAACCGATACGGACAGAGAGAAAGACCGAAAGACCTGTGTTTTGTTTGTCAAAAAAACATGCAGAATGCAACAAAAATGTAGTGCAAGTGCACAGCTAAACATTTTGGTTGCGTTTTGACACACCTCATTCATTTCAATGGGTAGAAAATGCAACCAAAATGCACAAAAGAAGTGACATACTGCTTTTTTATACGCATCGATTTTGTCAAATATTTGGCATCCAAAACGCTGCCTAAAAAAAAGCAACGTGCGCATGGAAATTTGCACACTTCTCATTTGCTGGGGAAGCACAACGCATGCATTTTGTCATTGAGGTGCTGCAGTTTTAAACGCAGCCAAAATGCAGGACAAATGCACATGTGCGCACACAGCCTTATTGCAAAGAAAACAATACGCAATACACCCCCCTCCATGGCCTGTATGCACGCTCACCACGAAAGACTCAATTTCTGACCAAAGTGTATATTCAAGCATGTTTAAAGTTTGCAGAATCCAACTGAGAGAAGGGACGGCACTCACCGGAATCAAGCAAAATTCTTTATTGAAGTGCGGTGCAATAAAAAGGCAGGAGCAGAGCTGACAGCGGGCCCCCTCACGGACGACGGCCGTTTCGCGTATGGATACGCTTCCTCGGGTCCATGTGGACAGGCATAGACCATCGCCTTATGAGAGAGCTGTGTCAGGTCTATGTCACTGCCAATTAAAAACAGATGATAAGTGCAACAAGTAACAAAATAGTGCATGATACTGACAATGTTATACAAAATACAATTAAAATCAACATGGTAAAAAACCATTACAAACAGACACATACAAAAATATGCGGACACATAGAGATGTGCAGAAAACCGAGAGATCATTTTTGTCATTTAACCCCAAATCCCCATGGGCTCTATATTTATCCCATTCAGCCCCCGGGTGTTTTCCGTTTTTTGCTTTTTGCTCCCCTTCTTCCGAGAGCCGTAACTTTTTTATTTTTCTGTCAATCTTGCCATGTGAGGGATTGTTTTTTGTGGGACGAGTTGTACTTTTAAATAAAACCATAAGTTGTACTTTATAATGTACTGGAAAACAGCAAAAAAATCCAAGTGGGGAAAAACTGCAACAAAAGTGTGATCGCACAATAGTTTTTGGGATGTTTTATTCATCCTGTTCACTATATGGTAAAACTGATATGTCATTATCATGCCTGAGGTCGGTCCGAGTTTGCAGACACCAAACATGTATAGGTTTACTTGTATCTAAGGGGTTAAAAAAAATTCACAAGCTTGTCCATAAAAAGTGGCGTACGTTTTGCGCCTTTTTCCGAAACCCGTAGCTTTCTCATTTTTTGGGATCTATGGCTCAGTGATGGCTTATTTTTTGCGTCTCGCGCAGACATTTTTAATGATACCATTTTTGCCCTGATCCTACATTTTTATCACCTGTTATTACACTATGCGTAAAACTTGCGGCGACCAAAAAACGTAATTTTGGCGTTTGGAATTTTTTTGCCGCTACGCCATTTACCACTCAGATTAATTGATTTTATATTTTGATAGATCAGGCATTTATGAACGCGGTGATACCAAATATGTGTACATTTTTTATTTTTTTAACGCCTTAATTTTCAATGGGGTGAAAGGGGGGTGATTTGAACTTTTAGGTTTTTTGTTTTTTTTTTTATTTTTTAAAACTTTTTTTTTTTTACTTTTTTTTTATTTTACTAGTCCCCCTAGGGGGCTATATGGATCAACAATGCGATCGCTCTGCCCTATCTGCTGATCATAGCTACACAGCTGTAAACAGTAGATATGGTCACTTCCTGATTCATTCGGTCCCCGGCCGAGTGAAACCGAAAGTGACTCATGATAGCTATAGGTGTCATCACATGACCCTGTGCTACCATGGCAACCACCGAAAGTCACGTGATCACGCACGTGACTTCCGGTGGGGGCGGCAGTAAGTGAAAATAATGGCCACAAGCATATACATCTCACTGCCAGACTTTGGCAGCGAGATGTAAGGGGTTAAATGTTCTGGGTGAAATGCGATTCCACTCAGAACATGCAGGCACACATGTCAGCTGTTGAAAACAGCTGATATTTACGCGGGTCGCTGCGACCTGCCAATGGCAGGGGGCGGGGATTAACCTCACACGATCCATGACGGAAAGATCCGTCAAGGGTCATGAAGGGGTTTATAATAAGTCTTGCCTCAGTTTGTAGGAGCAATTTGTGTACATCACCTCCTTGAGGGGGGAGAAATACTCTCTCTAAGGGCTGCTTCTCACTTGCGAGTTTCTCGCAGTAGAGCAATGCGAGAAAATCTCGCATTGGAATCGGACACATGTTAGTGAATGATTCAGCTCTCATCAGCGATTTTTTTCTCAGTCCAAATCGGACTGGGAAAAAAATCGCAGCATGCTGCTTTTTTGCGAGTTTCTACTGCGAGTCTCTCCAATGCAAGTCTATGGGAGCGTGTAAATAATCGGATGTCACGGGACGGCACTCACACCATCCTAGTGACATGCGATTTTCTAAATACATTTCTCGCATGTTTCCTAAAAATCTGGAAACGAGTGATGTGTCACAATGTCTGTCAATCACTATTCTCTGTCAGTCGGTGTCTCCCTCTTGGACTCTATTCTCTCTGCGTCGGTCACTATCTCTCTGTCGGTCTGTCGGTCGGTCACTATCTCTGTCCCTCACTCTCTGTCCATGTCGGTCTATCCCTCTCCGTCCCTCTCTCATACTCACCGATCCCCGATCACCAGCGCGGCGCTGCACGGCGTTCACACTGCTCCGGCGGCTTCTCCTCTTTTGAAAAAGCCGGCCGCTCATTAAACAATCTCGTATTCCCTGCTTTACCCACCCACCGGCGCCTATGATTGGTTGCAGTGAGACACGCCTCCACGCTGAGTGACAGGTGTCTCACTGCAACCAATCACAGCAGCCGGTGGGCGGGTCTATACTGTGCAGTGAAATAAATAAATAAATAATTAAAAAAATGGCGTGCGGTCCCCCCAATTTTAATACCAGCCAGATACACCCATACGGCTGAAGGCTGGTATTCTCAGGATGGGGAGCTCCATGTTATGGGGAGCCCCCCAGCCTAACAATATCAGTCAGCAGCCGCCCAGAATTGCCGCATACATTAGATGCGACAGTTCTGGGACTGTACCCGGCTCTTCCCGATTTGCCCTGGTGCGTTGGCAAATCGGGGTAATAAGGAGTTAATGGCAGCCCACAGCTGCCACTAAGGCGGGCTTTGCACACTACGACATCGCAGGCCGATGCTGCGATGCCGAGTGCGATAGTGCCCGCCCCCGTCGCAGCAGCGATATGTGGTGATAGCTGGCGTAGCGAAAGTTATCGCTACGCCAGCTTCACACACACACTCACCTGCCGTGCGACGTCCCTGTGGCCGGCGACCGGCCTACTTGTTAAGGGGGCGGGTCGTGCGGCGTCACTGCGACGTCACACGGCAGGCGGCCAATCAGAGCGGAGGGGCGGAGATGAGCAGGATGTAAACATCCTGCCCACCTCCTTCCTTCCGCATATCCTACGGAAGCCGCAGTGAGGCCGGTAGGAGACGTTCCTCGCTCCTGCGACTTCACACACAGCGATGTGTGCTGCCGCAGGAGCGAGGAACAACATCGGACCATTGCGTCAGCGTAATTATGGATTACGCCGACGCTGTACCGATGATACGATTACGACGCTTTTGCGCTCGTTAATCGTATCATCCAGCCTTTACACACTGCGATGTCGCATGCGATGCCGGAAGTGCGTCATTTTCAATTTGACCCCACCGACATCGCACCTGCGATGTCGCAGTGTGCAAAGTGCCCCTAAATCCTAGATTAATCATGTCAGGCGTCTATGAGATACCTTCCATGATTAATCTGTAAGTTACAGTAAATAAACACACACACCCGAAAAAATCCTTTATTAGAAATTAAAAACACTAACAAATTCCCTGGTTCAGCAATTTAATAAGCCCCAAAAAGCCCTCCATGTCCGGCGTAATCCACGGACCTCCAGCGTCGCTTCAAGCTCTGCTGCATGCAGGTGACAGGAGCTGCAGCAGACACCGCCGCTCCTGTCACCTCCACACAGCAACTGAGGTGAGTATCGCGATCAGCTGAGCTGTCACTGAGGTTAATCGCGGCCACCGCTGGATCCAGGTAACCTCAGTGACAGCTCAGCTGATCGCGATACTCACCTCAGTTGCTGTGTGGAGGTGACAGGAGCGACGGTGTCTGCTGCAGCTCCTGTCACCTGCATGCAGCAGAGCTGGAAGCGACGCTGGAGGTCCGTGGATTACGCCTGTGGGCGGGGAAAGCAGGGAATACGAGATTGTTTAATGAGCGGCTGGCTTTTTCAAAATAGTAAAAGCCGCCGCAGCAGTGTGAATGCCATGCAGCGCCGCGCTGGGGATCGGGGATCGGTGAGTATGAGAGAGGGCTGCTAACTTCAGTCACTCAGGGGATTAGCGGTCACCGGTGAGTCCTTCACTGGTGACCGCTAATCAGGACGCGGCACACAGACAGAGCCGCAGCATGACAATGAAGTCGGGTGAAGTTCACCCGAGTTCATTCTGACAGTGTGGCTCTGTCTGTGTCTGCTGTCATCTGCCATTCAGCTCTGCTACATGGCTGTCTGTGTCTGCTGTCAGCGGCCATGTAGCAGCGCTGAATGGCAGATGACATAGTAAAAAATACGTATTACACACGCATTACACACGCTAGTAAAATCATTAATTTATTCAGAAAAAGCATCGCACTTGCGTTGCACTCGGACCTAACGTGAACTAAAATCAGCCGAGTTTTTTTCAGCCCAGTCGGACCGATTTTACTCGCATAGATGTGTTTCCAGCCTAAGCCTGCGAACCGCAGTACATTCGGATCACCATTATGTGCATTACAAATATGCTCAATTAACTGAGGAGAGCCTTTACCAGACATCACAGAGCTAAAATGTTCTTTGAACCTCACATACATCGGTCTGATGGTCTTACCGATGTAAAAATGACCGCAACTGCAAAATACAATGTAAACAACAAATTTTGTCCTGCATGATGTAAAACGCCTGACATGATGCACAAAAGAACCGATTTTTATCGGATTAACCGTAAAATGCAGTTGACAAAATCTGCAATTACCGCACCTGTAGTTACCGACCGGGCTACTCCTCTCTAGCCACGTAGACGGCTGAGTTAATCTGTTTTTTACCAACACATCTTTTAGGTTATTACCCCTCCGGTAGGTAACTAAAGGTTTAGCAGCAGTCATTTCTTTTAGGTCACTATCTTGTTGTAAAATGTGGCAATTTTTGTACAGGGTGTTTTTTATTACTGATTCCAGTGGGCCGAATTTAAAATTGAAAATAAACCTACGGGGCTGCATCCTCCTAGTGGATCGGTCAACGAAGCGAGAATCCCTTATTTGAGCATAATTTGATATACATTTATTAAAGGAGGTCTCTATCACCTGTTCTGGGTACCCTCTCTCTCTTAATCTCAGTTTCAAATCTGCAGATTGTTGCAGAAAAACCGCATCATCACTGTTAATACGTCTTAACCTCACAAATTGACTGTATGGCAACGCATTTTTGGTAAGAGCACTATCAAAGTGCAGCAAAGTATTGGAACCGGTAGGCTTGCGGAACACCTTAGTTTGAATCGCCCCTTCTACAATCGTCACTGCGACATCCAAAAAATTCAAGGATTGCCCTCCAAAATACATACATGAATACATGTAACACAATGAATATGTCATTCACTTATGATTTTGGAGGTCAATCCTTGAATTTTTTGGATGTCGCAGTGACGATTGTAGAAGGGGTGATTCAAACTAAGGTGTTCCGCAAGCCTACTGCTTCATATACTTTTCTGCACTTTGATAGTGCTCATACGGCTCATACCAAAAATGTGTTGCCATACAGTCAATTTGTGAGGTTAAGACGTATTAACAGTGATGATGCGGGTTTTCTGCAACAATCTGCAGATTTGAAACTGAGATTAAGAGAGAGAGGGTACCCAGAACAGGTGATAGAGACCTCCTTTAACCCCTTCACGACCGGCCGATTTTTCACTTTCCGGGTTTTTTTTCGACATTCTTTTTCTGAGAGACGTAACTTTTTTTTTAGTCAATATGGTCATGTGAGGGCTCATTTTTTGTGGAACGAGCTGTATTTTTAAATTAAACCATAAGTTTTACCATATAGTGTACTGGAAAACGGCAAAAAAAATCCAAATGCAGAAAAATTGCAAAAAAAGTGCGATAGCACTATTGTTTTTGAGATTTTTTATTCACTGTGTTCACTATATGGTAAAACGGATGTGTGGGTGTGATGCCTCAGGTCAGTGCGAGTTCGTAGACACCAAACATGTATAGGTTTACTTTTATTTAAGGGGTTAAAAAAAATCGGAAGTTTGTCTGAAAAAAGTGGCGCACGTTTTACGCCATATTCCGTGACCCGTAGCATTCTCATTTTTCGTGATCTATGGCTCAGTGACGGCTTATTTTTTGTCTCGAACTGACGTTTTTAACGGTACCATTTTTGCGCAGATGCTACATTTTGATCGCCTCTTATTGCATTTTGCGCAAAAGTTGTGGCGACAAAAAAAACGTCATTTTGGCGTTTGGAATTTTTTTGCCGCTACGCCGTATGCTGATCAGAATAATTGATTTTTTATTTTGATAGATCGGGCGTTTCTGAACGCGGCGATACCAAATGTGTGTATATTTTTAATTTTTTTAACCCTTTAATTTTCCATGGGGCGAATGGGGGGTGATATGAACTTTTAGGGGTTTTTTTAATTTTTTTTTTTTTTACTTTTTTTTTAAATTTTACTAGTCCCCCTAGGGGGCTATAGCGATCAGCAATCCGATCGCTCTGCACTATCTGCTGATCACAGCTACACCGCTGTAAACGGCAGATATGCTCAGTTTCTCTTTCACTGAGCTGCGGCCACAGTGAAAGTGAAAGCAATTCATGTGCAGTACAGAAGTCACCACATGACCCTGTGCTACCATGACAACTACCGAAAGTCACGTGATCACGTAACGTGACTTCCGGTATCGGGCGGTAAGTAAAAGTTTACCGCAATCGCGCTTATAATGGCGCTGTAACATATTGACAGCACCATTTAAGGGGTTAAACGGCACGAGCAGATAACGATTCTGCTGGTGCCTAGCAGGCACACATCTCAGCTGTGAAAATCAGCTGAGATATGCGCCGACCGCTAGGACGTAATTTTACTGCCCGCGGTCGTTAAGAGGTTAATAAATGTATATCAAATTATGCTCCAATAAGGGATTCTGGCTTCGTTGACCGATCGACTAGGAGGATGCAGCTCCGTAGCTTTATTTTCAATTTTAAATTCGGCCCACTGGAATCAGTAATAAAAAACACCCTGTACAAAAATTGACACATCTTAGAACAAGATAGTGACCTAAAAGAAATGACTGCTGCTAAACCTTTAGTTACCTACTGGGGGTAATAACCTAAAAGATGTGTTGGTAAAAAACAGATTAACTCAGCTGTCTACGTGGATAGAGAGGAGTAGCCCGGTCGGTAACTACAGGTGCGGTAATTGCAGATTTTGTCAACTGCATTTTACGGGTAATCCGATAACAATCGGTTCTTTTGTGCATCATGTCAGGCGTTTTATATCGTGCAGGACAAAATTTGTTGTTTACATTGTATTTTGCAGTTGCGGTCATTTTTACATCGGTTAGACCAGGGGTGGGCAATTAATTTTTACATGGGGCCGCATAAGAAATTGTGTTGGTTTTAGAGGGCCGGACTACTATAATTAACTGGGTTCTACATCATTATATATCTAATATATAAAGCTGAATGTGTGTGTGTATGTGTGTGTGTATATCCGGGATTGGCATCCGCACCGTCGCAGCTACAGCCACAAAATTTTGCACACTCACACTTCTGAACCCCGAGAGCATCATAGGCTATGTTTTGAGGGGAAATTTTAACCCCGCTCTTTACAGTTATTCGCCAAAAAACCTGCCTCCATTAAAGCGAATGGAGCTGGGAGCCACAGTGCAGCCAGAACTTCAGAAGAATGCGCAGCCACGCCCTTATATGGAATGTTGGCGTGTCACAATGCAGCCAGGGAAAGAGACAGACACAAACAGGGAAAGAGGCAGACACAGACAGGGAAAGAAACAGACATAGACAGGGTAAGAAACAGACATAGACAAGGTAAGAGACAGACACAAAGAGACAGACACAGACAATGAGACAGACTGATAGGGAAAGAGACAGACGGAAAGAGAGGGAAAGAGAGAGACAGGTTAAGAGACAAAGAGACAGACACGGGGAAAGAGAAAGAGGGAAAGAGACAGACAGGGAAAGAGAGGGAAAGAGACAGACAGGGAAAGTGACAGACAGACAGGGAAAGAGATAGACAGACAGGGAAAGAGATTGAGACAGATGGAGAAAGAGACAGACAGTCAGAGACAGACAGGGAAAGAGACAGACAGACAGACAAAGAGAGAGAGAGAAACAGAGAGATATATACAGAGGGGGAGACAGACATTATAATTACATTTCTATCTATTTGTTTTGTGGTTTTTGTGTGCAGAATAAATTTTTGTTAATACATTCTATTTTGTTAACAGCAGTTATTAACCCGGGTGAAGCCGGGTAATACAGCTAGTATATATATATATATATATATATATATATATATATATATAAAAAAGATGTAGAACCGAGTTAATGATAGTAGTCCGGCATTATATATATGTGTGTGTGTGTATACATATGTATATTTACCTTCAAAAAAAGTGTCTCTACAAGCAGTGGAGGGCCTCAGCGGAGAGCAGAAACAGTGCAGGAAGTCAGGAATCAGCTTCTTTGAAGTGAAGCTCCGGCCTCGCCCCCAGGTCTGCTCCGTGTGAGTGGCGGAATGCAGCTTCCGTAGAGCAGTGTGTGCGGCTGCCGGCCTCCTGTCACTGCAGACAGGGAGCTTCAGGGCCGGAGCGGCCGCACACACCAATGAGACAGATAGTCGGGCTTCCCGAAACTGCTGCTCATAGACCGGCCCGGCCCCCCTGCGTCAATGATCAGTCCGCCCCTGTACATCACTACACCCCAAATATTTGTCAACAGTTACCTCCTCCCCCAATTCCCCACCGCACCCCATTGTCACTGCAGGTTACTAGTAACCACTCACCTCTCCCTTCTTACTGTCCCTCCTCAGGCACATCCGTATGTGCCCCCCCCGCTGAGCTGCTTCTCTTTTACATGCCCTGGCTGCGCCGATGCTGTATTCCTAGGAGCCCCTGCCGCTGCTTCTCTCCGTACCGGCCCCGGCTGCTGCAGCTTCTTCTTCTGCCGGGCGGGACCTTTTCAAATGACACATGCGCGCCGTACTGACGACATCAGGGCGCGCGTGTGTCACAGAGAAAGGTGCTGGGCAGGAAACAGAGGAGAGATTCCTGCGTTCCGCTGCCTACACTGTGCGGTGCTGCAGGATCGCTCCCTGCCCGGCACGCAGCGTGTGATGACGGCGATCTGATCACTGACCGGCCAGCAAGGACGCCCTGAACCAGGCGGGCCGGTCACAGAGAGTAGGCGATCCGGATGTCGCCCGCGGGCCGCCCCTTGCCCAGGTCTGGGTTAGACTATCAGACCGACAATGTATGTGAGATTCAAAGAACATTTTAACTCTGTGATGTCTGGTAAAGGCTCTCCTCAGTTAATTGAGCATATTTGTAATGTGCATAATGGTGATCCGAATATACTGCGGTTTGCAGGCTGGTTTGCAGGCTTAGAGAGAGTATCTCTCCCCCTCAAGGAGGTGATTTACACAAATTGCTCCTACAAACCGAGGCAAGACTTATTATTAAATATAGAGCCCAAGGGGATTTGGGGTTAAATGACAAAAATGATCTCTCGGTTTTCTGCACATCTCTATGTGTCCGCATATTTTTGTATGTGTCTGTTTGTAATGGTTTTTTACCATGTTGATTTTAATTGTATTTTGTATAACATTGTCAGTATCATGCACTATGCTGTTACTTGTTGCACTCCTCATCTGTTTTTAATTGGCAGTGACGTAGTCCTGACACAGCCCTCTCATAAGGCGACGGTCTATGCCTGTCCACATGGACCCGATGAAGCGTATCCATATGCGAAACGGCCATCGTTCGTGAGAAGGCTCACTGTCAGCTCTGCTCCTGTCTTTTTATTGCACCGCACTTCAATAAAGAATTTTTGCTGGATTCCGGTGAGTGCCGTCCCTTCTCTGAGTTGGATTCTGCCTATGAACTATAAGTCACTTTGGACGTGCTCCTCCCAGCCAGTTACGTGGAGGATCCCTGTCCATATTCCGTTTTGTGTATTAAGGCTGATGCTAGTGGGTCAGTAGATGCGGCAATTCTTTTCTGTGGAAATGTTTAAAGTTTGCTCAACAACATTTAGACAAGTCTGTGAAATAATGGGCGAACATAGTCTGGTCAGATGAGACCAACACTTTGGAAGCAAATAATAAAAGGCTTTCGTGCAAAATATTAATTACATTTCATGTGTGCAACATCTGGTAAGAAATGCATTTCAGTAGCATTTACTAAAATCAGTTACATGTTCAATACTTATTTCACCCCTGTATGTATGCTAGAAATGTATTATTCTGTAAACTCTATGTAATATACTGTATGTACAGATATCTCAGGTTATATACAGGTAATATGTGACTGGTAGAATATCTAGACATCATATGGTATACACAGGATAAGTGACTGGTACATCATATACTATAACCACTATTTGTTGATGTGGTGTTGAAGTTTACATTGGTGACTTGGTTG
Source organism: Anomaloglossus baeobatrachus (assembly GCF_048569485.1). Lineage (NCBI taxonomy): Eukaryota > Metazoa > Chordata > Amphibia > Anura > Aromobatidae > Anomaloglossus > Anomaloglossus baeobatrachus. The sequence goes on from NW_027441945.1 coordinate 433,990, forward strand.
ATCAAGCATCTGAAAAAATACACAAAAAAATATTCATAGACGCATGTGTGGCGCCCCTGAGGCTTCAGAGTATTGCACCTAACATTGGGTGTAATGCTAAACCCAGTTCCCTTTTACATAGTTACATAGGTTAAAAAAATGACCTATGTCCATCTAGTTTAAAGGGGTGGTTCACCCATTTTTTTTTTTCCCCAATGATTGCCACTTACCATTGTCTGCAGCTTCTGCATTGGCTTCAGTTTCCAGTTCTGGCACTGAGCGGCGCTATCCTGCACGCTCAGTGCCGGTCACATGACCCCCTGGAGCTGTGGCCGCCTGCATCCTCTGACGTCCCGGCATTTCCGGGCTCTCAAACTGGACGGGTACGTCAGAGGATGCCGGCGCCACTCACAGTGATTGACTGGGCTGTGGGCGGTGACTACCTGACGTCACAGCCCAGCATCGAGGGGAGGATCCGGAGAACGCCAGTGTGTGGAGCGGTGAAGGCAGAGCGCGCGCTTACCATCATTCAGCTGTGGGAGGTATGGGCTCCAGTGTGGAGTACAGGGGGGGTTTCCTCCACTGAAATCCCCCCTGTCACGCAAGTATGTGATCACACTGTCCACCCGCCCGCTGTGCTCAGCTGTCAGGAGAGCGGGCGGTGTCGGCAGTGTGATCATATACTCCCACCAGCAGCACAGGTGACCGGACGCTGCATGGGACCAATCTGCTCCACTCTGTCACCTGCACAACAAGTCCCACAGTGGAGACAGTGACATGTAGCATCCGGTCACCTGCACAACAAGTCCCAGAGTGGAGACAGTGACATGCTCTGCTCTGACACATAGTGTGCTGCATGTCACTGTCTCCATTCTGGGACTTGTTGTGCAGGTGACCGGATGCTACATGTCACTAACTGTATCCACTCTGGGACTTGTGCAGGTGACCGGATGCTACATGTCACTATCTGTCTCCACTCTGTGATTTCTGCTGCATAGTACCAACTGTATACACTCTCACCTGCAGAACAAGTACCACAGTGGAGACAGTTAGTGACATGTAGCATCCGGTCACCTGCACAACAAGTCTCAGAGTGGATACAGTGACATGCAGCACACTATGTGTCAGAGCAGAGCATGTCACCAACTTGCTCTGCTCTGTCACCTGCGATGCTGCATGTCACCAACTAAGGGTAAGTTCACACAGTGCGTTTTTCGTGGTGTTCTTGCGCGTTTTTCTGGTGCGTTTTAACTCAGAAAACTGCATGACTTTGTTTCCCGAGTAAAGTCTATGCCCTTGTGCGCACTAGTCGTTTTTGCTTCGTTTTTTGCGGCGTTTTTTACAACATTTTTGTGCTGAAAACGCAGTGACATTGCTTCCCCAGCAATGTCTATGGGTTTTCATAAGTGCTGTCCGCAGACAGCGTTTTTTTTGTAGCTGCGTTTTTGTGTTGACCGCAAAAATGCAGCATGTCAATTATTTCTGCGTTTTTCACTGCGTTTTTCACCCATTGAGTTCAATGAGATGTTCAACAACGCAATGAAAAACGCATATAGCTGCATTTCTATGACTAAAAACACAGCTATAAACGCAAGTGGTGGGTACTACAGTGACGTGTACAGGAAGAGGATTCCTTCTGTTGTTAAACACAGAAGCATGAATCCTCCCGGTACCGTCACCGCTGCGTCCACAACCCGCCCGGTGCCATGTCAGCTCCGTGCGGCGCCATGTCTGGGCGGGAGGTGGAGGCAGCGGCGAAAACCAAAGTGAACAGAAGAAAAAAAGAATGTCATACTCACCTGTCTGCAGGGTCACGGTGCCATATCCGCTCCCAGCCCCTGTCTCGGTACCGCCGCTCTGGCTGTGTGCAGTCTCACCGGGGCACGTACGAAGCTTGCAGGACCTGGCGGTGGATCACCTGATGCAGTCACCTGACGCATCAGCTCATCGATTCTCGCGGTGTTGCCGGCTTTTTCGCGCCCGGCCGGCTATCAGCTGCTCCTGCCGTCAGGGGACTTCATCAGCTGATTACCGTCAGCTCCTGCAGCGATGGGACAGGATCATTCTCCTGTCCAATCGATCGCTCCAGGAGCTGCCAGTAATCAGCACATAAGTGAGTATGTATTTATTTATTTTTTTTTTCAACTGATGCATCAGCTGATTGTATAAAAGCAGATTATACAATCAGCTGATGTGTCATGTGATTCACGTAGTTTAACCTGACACATCATCTGATCGCTTTGCCTTCCAGCAAAACGATCAGATGATATTGGATCCGGATTGGACGGCGCGGGACCCTTACCCCGGATTACTGCGGAGTGGGGTGCTTTATTTCAATAAAGATGGAGTCTCTAATTGTGTTGTGTTTTATTTCTAATAAAAATATTTTTCTGTGTGTTGTTTTTTTTTTTTTTTATCATTACTAGAAATTCATGGTGGCCATGTCTAATATTGGCGTGACACCATGAATTTCGGGCTTAGGGCTAGCTGATAATATACAGCTAGCCCTAACTCCATTATTACCCAGCTAGCCACCCGGCATCAGGGCAGCTGGAAGAGTTGGATACAGCGCCAGAAGATGGCGCTTCTATGAAAGCGCCATTTTCTGGGGTGGCTGCGGACTGCAATTCGCAGTGGGGGTGCCCAGAAAGCTTGGGCACCCTGCACTGTGGATTCCAATCCCCAGCTGCCTAGTTGTGCCCGGCTGGACACAAAAATTAGGCGAAGCTCACGTCATTTTTTTTTTTTTAATTATTTCATGAAATAAAAAAAAAAAGGGCTTCTCTATATTTTTGGTTCCCAGCCGGGTACAAATAGGCAGCTGGGGGTTGGGGGCAGCCCGTACCTGCCTGCTGTACCCGGCTAGCATACAAAAATATGGCGAAGCCCATGTCATTTTTTTTTTCTTTTTTGGCAAAAAACTGCATACAGTCCGGGATGGAGTATGCTGAGCCTTGTAGTTCTGCAGCTGCTGTCTTCTCTCCTGCATACACTAGTGAATGGAGGATGCTGAGCCTTGTAGTTCTGCAGCTGCTGTCTGCTCTCCTGCATACACTAGTGAATGGAGGATGCTGAGCCTTGTAGTTCTGCAGCTGCTGTCTGATCTCCTGCATACACTATTGGATGGAGGATGCTGAGCCTTGTAGTTCTGCAACTGCTGTCTGCTCTCCTGCATACACTATTGGATGGAGGATGCTGAGCCTTGTAGTTCTGCAGCTGCTGTCTGCTCTCCTGCATACACTAGTGAATGGAGGATGCTGAGCCTTGTAGTTCTGCTCCCCCTGCCTCTCCCTCCAGCATACAGTCCTGGATAGAGCATGCTGAGCCCTGTAGTTCTGCAGCTGTATGCTCTCCTGCATACACTAGTGGAGAATGAAGAACATATTGAAGAAGGAAATTACTTCAGACCTTTTTTATTTTTTTTTTCTTTCAACAATCTTTCTCTGATAAAAAAAAGCATAAAAACACAGAGAGCAAAAAACGCACCAAAACACGATAAAAACGCGTCTGTTGTTTGCCACGGATGCTTTTTTGTGCGTTTTTTGACGCAAAAAAACTCACAAAAACGCCGCTTAAATAAAACGACGCAGTGTGTGAACTTAGCCGAAATCCACACTGTTACTTGTGATGCATGGGACACACTTTCTCCACTCTCAACTGCACAACAAGTCCCAGAGTGGCTCAAGTTGTGATAATCCCTGCAATCATTAGAGGATTGGAGATTAGATTCTGTAACAATAAATGTTTAGAGCAATATTGTTATATTGATGGTGTATCCTTAGTATAATACATCATTATGTGATTGTAGGGATCTGATACACGGCCATGTTCGCCACTGAGATTTTCATGGCCACACACCGGAAAAAGTATTGTGTTCCTTGAGACTGTATACGTGTTCCTTGAGTATGTATAAGGAAAAAAAATTCTTGTGTGTATATCAGGGATCACATTCCACGCACAGGGGTACAAAAGGTGAGGGGGCCACTTATACCTCCAAAACAGGAGGAATTATGTAGTATGAGGGGCTACTAAAATATTCTTCCAGGACAGGTGCATCTTCTGGCTGACACAACCCATCATGTAAAAAACACACACATATATAATATGATAAGCACGCATACAAGTATATGTAGAAAGATATAGCTACACACACATGTACTGTCTATATTTGTGTGTGTGTATATACATTATATATAAACACACATATACACAAGCATATATAGCCATAGAGAAACATGTGTGGAGTTAGATAACTCTCTCTCTCTCTCTCTCTCTCTCTCTCTCTCTCTCTCTCTCTCTATATATATATATATATATATATATATATATATAGCTTATAAATATATCCTGAAATAGATACTATGAAATAGATCAGAAAGACCAAATGATAAAAGCTCTATTACCATGATTAGGCAGTGCACACAGGAAGGAGGGGAGGGAACTGTTGTGGTGGAGATCTGAGGGGAGGGAACAGTCAGAGAGGGTTGGGAGATAGATTGCTAGTTACTGCAAAGGATTATGGAAATTGTAGTAACTGAACCCAGGAAGTCAGAGGAGAGATTAACCCCATCAGAGCTGGAGCCAGCAAGGAGCATGTGCTGCTAGTGCACAATAAAAGGTAATTTTGCGGAAAAAAACATAATAGATGTGTTGAGGGGCACATATTAGCAAGATTTATCAGAAAAAAAAAAATCAGTTTTGGTAACTGGACAACTTCTTTAACCTTCCTCCACCAATTCTACATTTAAGTTACATTAAGTCACTTATAACCAACAATGTTGTGTGTACTGAGGAAATCATCCAGCCCTTTTTTAAAAGCTGTTATAGTATCTGCCATTACCTCCTGAGGAGGTCAGTCCCGGTTTCACTACATTACACTACAAGATGACCCTCGGATTGTCACAATTCGAAGTAATGCTGACTACTGGTTGCCACACTGTTAGATCCCCGGTACAAGACAAAATTTGGCGAAATAAGCCCTTCCATAGAAAGGGACGCACGTATGCAGGAGTATCCGCAGAAGCTGGTACTCAATCTTTGATCTGCTTTTACATTAAACACCAGTGCTGCACAGAGTGAATCTCAACGCTTTGTCATGGCTAAGAGGAAATGGTATTTTACTTGTCCACATCTAAGGGACCGAGGGCTGGCTGCTGTGCTGAGACGGCGTTGAGTAGGGTGTCCCTGCAGAGTTGCAAATTTGGTCAAAAAGGTGGAAAAAGGACAGATGCTGGTGGAAAGGGGAACACGTGTGTTGGAAAGGGGAAAAAAGTTTGTGTCCGTGGGTTTGGTGGTTAAGCAACAGTAACATCTTCTGAAGAAACACCATCTGTTACGGGGGGACTAACAGATTTGGATAAGGTGGTATATATCCCAATTGCCAGTCGGGGTCCACCGTGCTCCCAGATGGAGAAGGAGATGCTGGCAACCCGAAGGTTAGGCGGAGGATACAGAGCTGGGTGGCTCTCAAACTAATAGTAGCCTGAACTGAGTTAGACGACACTCGGTTCTGGAGACTGTGAACCCTGTTAGCGTCACAGGGTCCACACACCCAGCCCAGGAACTCCCTGTTAACAACACAGGGGCTATTGGGTACGTTGTCTGTGTGCGTAGGGGGCACACCTCTGGACAGCAGGCGCAGCAGCAGCCCAGTTAATGCCACTGAGCTGCACTAGCAGGATTGGTAGGACAGGAGCTGGTCGTAACCGTTCTGCGTTACCAAGTGTGGTGGCGTCCTGCACCGACGCCCTATCCCTGCCTACCTCTGGCCTAAAGCCGCAATGGGTTCAACACATGGACGTGTGCTCTGTCTCAGCATAATAGAAGAATGCGCACCTCCTTGTTGTCTACAGCCCCTTTTATAACCTGGGTCCGCCCCAACGCAGGGTGGACCACAAGGCACCTCCAGGAGCCAATAGCAGAGTGCCACGTCATCAGTGACATAACCAGCAGCTTATCCGGAACCGCCACTTCAATGATGACTTCATGTCAGCCACGCCCCAAACACCTCACCAGTCATCGTCTGACGAACAATGATGAGGTGCAAAATCATAGGGGCGGGCCTCTGCGAGCCAGTCCGGAGTGGCCACATCATCAGGACACCTGATGTCCTCTGGACTAGCATGGACTGCCACCTCATGGACATGGCCAGTGAGTTCCTTAATGTACCTAGCCTCTGATGCACTAAGTGCCTGAGCATGCTCAGGAGCCTGAACAACAGTCTCAGAAAACAGACTATCAGCTTCTGCATGCTCTGTAGACACAACACAGGACTTAGACACGGCACGGAGTCCAAGTACCTGTGCAAAGAGGCTTTTCTCATTAAGTGTGGGAGCATGCTCTGTAGCACGAACTGAGGACTTAGGATCAGGAATGGCACAGTCATGCTAAGCATGCTCACTAGGCGAAACACTGGACTTAGGCTGTGTCTGGGGTAAATCGGCACACGCATCCGCACTAGCCGTCTCTCCACACTTAGACGTGGAGGAGGAAGCAGCCAGCTGGACGACCAAAGGCATGGCCAAAAATGGCAGCTGACGCTTGGGCGCAACTGGAACCGCAGCAGGCTGCTTGCGTCAACGGCGGCACCGATTCGTAATACCAACTACCAGCCAAAATAAGAGGTGTATTTCTTCCCATGGATAATCTGATATGATCCCTTTCTTACGGACACGACCATCGCTACCAAATGTAGATGAGGCACCAAAAGAGCAGGTGCTTCAATGGATCTCAAGTGCTCCATCAAGTGGCCTCTCCACCTCAACTTCAATATCCAAAATACTCCATTCCTCTGTGGTGTCAACCCAATCGCACTTGCTTCCTAACAGCTCTCAAGTTTCCACCAGCCCTGCTGAGTATGGGGGTGACAGAGATGGTTGAGTCTGCAGAGCTGTCCAGTCACACTATAGCCTGGGAATCAGAGGTCTGCTCCAAAGCTGCAGTGAGTCCAGACAAGGAAATGATCTGCACTGATGCCCAGAAGCTTTGTGAGTCGGATCCAGGCCCCGATGAAGAAGGTTCTGAGCATAATGTACACCCTCATTCCCAAACTATAAATCCTCCTGGTGGAGACAATGGAGAACATGCTGATGAGACTCCGATACCTGATTGGAACGTCAACTTTACTATTCGGTCAGGGCAGGAAGAGGTTGGCTCGGAGGAGTCTGGACGAGGGGAATGAAAACACACAGGGTGATAATGAGGTTGGAGACCCCACTTACTGTCAAACCACAGTCAGCCAGTCGATGAGGTCAGCAGAGGAGTTGGAGGAGGATGCTACTGACGACGAGGTTAGGTTGCGTCTTCCTGGACAGAGACAAAGTACTGGAAGCACGTCAACAACTGAATTCTCAGCCATAACTCTGCCTCTGAGCAGAAGTCATGGTGGCTCTGCAGGTCGCATGGGCTGTAAGCCTTGCCTAGCCTGGTGCTTTTTTTACATCGCAAAAGATCACCCAAGTCACGTCATCTGTAAGATTTGTCACCAATCTCTAAGTAGAGGCCAAAAACTCACTACTTTGAGTACTTCGTCCATGAACTGTCACATGGATATGAAGTGATAGTGTGAGGGTGTATTGATGAGCTTTATCCACTGTGAATGCAACATGCTTATTTGCCGTTCATTGTATGCATTGTTGCAGACTACCCACAAGGGGCGGCTGTTTTTTTGCATCTGCCTTTGACTGTTTGGTCACTATAGCAATAGCAAAACGGTCTTCGGCTGTGGACTTGGAGACCGGACTAGGTGTTGTCTGTGAACTTAAGAAAACGCTAAAGGTGTGCGTTACAGCAAGTAGCCACCGCGGAAACACTATGGTGGATTGTGAGGAGACTCGTGTTGGAGTTTGGTGAGGAGGACCATAATGCATGTGAGCAGCATCCTGTGCCGGAGACCGACATTCTCCCGGTGCTGTCTATACTGTTTACCGTGAAAGGATTGTAAACTCTGTATTTATGGCAACTGGACACCACAGTACCCGGGTACGGTAGGCTGGGCCCAGACAGTAATGCGTGCACGCAACACTTTTGTTAACAAAACACATCTGTTCTGCTTAGGCAGACTATATAGACAATAAGATTTGCTGCTTCTGCTCTGTCAATTTGTCAGTTACAGTTAAAATTCTAGAGGGACAGCAACACATGTTTGCACTGACTGTTGCTTTACAAGATTTCCAGGACTGTGTTGCTGAGCTGTGTGGTTTGACTCACCACTGTTATCATCTGCCTTATCTGTGAGGCTTCAGCTAACAAGGGTATTCAGGGGGGTTAATGGGTTTTGTCTATGTTTAGGTAGATAAGTTGTAAGCTCTTGTGATGCGCCACTGGTAAGTCGTGTTCACACACACACACACACACACACAATTACCAGGTAGGCGGCAACAGTTTAGACAGTCCCTTGGTTAGGCAAAGGTTGGTGAGAAGGGGCTATAAATTGCCATTACGAGTGTTGCAGCATAGGGGTGTAGGCTTTTGGACTTGTGAATAGATTGTTCTATTCTTTCAGTTTTATGCATGGTCCTTATTGTTTGTTTTGGGAGAGTTAAACAATCATTTATCAACCCAACTGCCTAGAGTCCTTTTCCTGTTGCGTGGTTTTGCTGTATACTGGGGAGCCCACCCTATACACTACTTTAAATGAAGCATAAGTCTATGTGGAAGGGTCACTATGCTACAATGCGGCCTAGCGGGGCGGTGCAACCACCGTCTGCCCCATCAATGGCATCTGTGTGCTCTTCATCCTCTGTGACTGTGGGGACAGCAGTCACATATGCTTTTTGACGCTGACCTTCCACCCCTGTACCCGCAACAAGCAGTGTCATTGGCAGGTCATCAGTTGTTTTTGAAGTGGAAACAGCTGCTGGTGTTGAGCTGTCTCAGACATTGAGAGAACCACCTTTTGGATGAAGGCAACATTATATCCACGCCTGTACCTTCGTCACAGATTGATGGACTACCTGCAGTTAAAAATTGCGTTGCAGAAATGGAGAGGTGGTGTACAATACAGAGTTGGTCTAGCTTTATTGACAGCTGAAGAACCAACACTGAATATCACAGACAATGAAACTATGCCCCTTAAAGTGTCAGCACTTTTTGAAATTAAAATTGCGTAGCAAAAATGGACAGGTGTGTAGAATGCACAGTTGGTGTACCTTGCTTGACAACAGAGGAACCCTAAGTTAGTATCCCAGACAATTTTAGTATGCCCCTAAAAGTGGCAGCAATTTTTGCAATTAAAATTGCAAAGCAAAAATGGAGAGGTGTGTAGAATGCACAGGTGCTGTAGCTAGCTTGTCAGCAGAGGAAGCCTCAATTTCTATCCCTGCCAATGAAACAATGCCCCAAGGAATTGCCTGAGCTGATTTAGCCAGACGCTGTGATATAAACCCCTGCACAGCGCTGGCACAAACCTGCCTAGCAAAAATTGCTATGAACGGCTGTAATGTAGCCCTGAAAAGAACTGAAATTACAAGTAGTCCCTAATCCCTTAAGCGATGCGTAGATTGCACTGTATGTCTATAGCGCACACAGCAGCAGCGGGAGCGGTGACTGACACCCACCCGCAGCAGAGAGATAATGGTGGCGACGGGGAAAATGACCAGGTCTTATAGGGCAAAGATATGTGACATGCACAGCCAATGACGCATGCCCTTGCTTGTTTGGCAAAAATCCTCTTTGCTGTGTGTGTGTCTGTGATTGGCTGACAGCCTGGCCCGCCCCACTGTACGCACGGTTAGGAAAAAAAAAATGGTGATCACCTTTCTTTCAGCACTCAGCAGCAGCACTGATCTAAACCCTGCCCCCCCCCCGCACACTATACGCTGAATTTTGATAATATCATGATTCACAGTGACTCACAGTAATACAGTGAAAAGCCAGCTAGTAACTAGCTACGCTTTATGGTGATCGAACCATTATCGAATGTAACTCGAACTGCCGAATTTGAAGCAAATCGTTTGAGTTCGTCGAACACCGCCCCAAATCATTTGAATTTGAAATTGGCGAACCGTTTGAATCGAACATCGCTCAACTCTACACAACAGTTAGAGAGTTCTCCAGCAGGAGAGGAAGGGAGCAGTCGCATCTTACAGGTGCTCCGGTGGGAAGGAGGAGAGAGCTCACACGGTTGCCATGGGGAGAGTGAACCTGCTCCCCACGGAGTCAGTGCCACACAGGGCGGCAGGACCCTAGGGAATATCATACTTCACGTTGGATTTCCAGAATCTGTCCGGTCGGGGAAAGTTTCAAGCTTCCTTGCCCACACAGCACCCGACAGCACAGTGCCATATAGGATCCGGGGCCTCGCTTCAAGCCGGACCCCACATCGGAACTGCGGCACCTGCAGATAGGGACAAGAGTGCATCTTGTGAAACCCAGGGTCCCCTCGTAGCTTCAAGCCAGGGGATCCACAGACAGCCGTTACAAGGAGAAACCAACCAAACACCAAACCGGACTAATCTCTAAAGGGATTCAGGTTAGACTGAGCCCATCATAGCACATGACCGATATTATCTGAGTGAGCGGCATTGTACAAAAGTGAGTAAACAACGTGGAACCACAGCTATAGACTCTGACTCCTTATTAACCGTACTGCTGCTCCCTGCTGCCATTACTAGTCCCCTCATCATCCTCCCTGGGGCCCGTTCTACCTGTGGAGAGCAATCCCATCCCTGGCTGCTACTACCATCTGCTCCAGAGGACAGTGACAGCAGCGGTGGCCCATTCCCTGGCCGCATACCCCAGGTGGCGTCACGACAACCACCTCACAAGTACACCCATCATCTTTCCCTGCCATCTTCTGTACACCACGGGGCAACGGAAGCGGGCTAGGCCGCCCGTGACCGTCCCAGTCGACGGCCCGGCGATGAGTAGGTTAATCCGCCTGCCCCATGGGGTGCTACATATGCTTATGTGTGACCACTGTTACTCAGGATATGTTTTTTTGAGGAGTGTAGAAAAGCACAGTGTACATTGCTTTACTGCATATTTGAAAGCGTATATCTGGCTTAAAGATTGTAATACGTACCCATGTATGACACCTGAGAAGTGCAAGAGCTCAGAGGAACCGGTCCAAGTGCTGTCAGTTTTTTCCACAGGCCGTACTCACAGACAATATGGCTGAGTGAATACAGCCTATGAAGCAGCTGAACATAAACCTGTCACAAGGTTTTTCCTAATATAAAGTACGGCCACTACCTTTAAATCCGCTTTTACAGCATTATAGTAAGCTGCGTGTATGACCCCAAGCATAGCACAAATAAGGGATTTTTTTTTTTTTTATATCCACAGCTGGCGACCAAGTCCGATGGGGACCTTTGGTCTTGATCTGGAGCCTTTTTTCTTCCTACAATAGCCATTGCCTTTCCCTGCGTTGTGTAGCGGATGTGTCCTACGTCATCCACATGTGTTTCCCGACCTCGCTCCTGCACAGGCATACTTCTCTTTGATGTGGCAAGGGCTGGGTAAGGCTAAAGAGTGCTGATTACCCAGAAAAAAAGCCGCCACATGCACACTGCAATACTTTCCTCAGCCTAATGGCGATGGCGATTGTAAGAAGAAGCTGCACTGGATCAAGACCAGAGATGCCCATCGGACCGGACCGCAATGGCGGTGGGTATAATAAAAGCTCTTTTTCTGTACTATGCAGAGGGGCTTGGGGAAATACATGCAGCTTACTAGATTACTGTAAAAGAAGTCTTAAAGGCGGTGGCTGTACTTTATATATCAGTAAAACCTAATGACAGATTCCTATTAAGAATGGGTTGCTATTCATGGGCCACTCCTGTGTACTTTCCCCCCAGGCCAAAATCTGGCAGCCAGCCGCTGGCATGCAGTAATTGTTCTGAATGTAAATGTAAATAAAGGGTGGGCCATAAGTATGGATACACCCTGATGATATCACCTTACCGTTTGTGGCTTATTAGTACATGGGAGGGGCAAAACATTTGAGGCCGGGTCATGCCCATGGTGGCCATCTGCAAAGCAGCCATTTTTAATTCAACTTTATTTTTTTTTATCAGAGTGTATCCATCCATACTTATGGCCCACCTTATACATGGTCAGAACATTCTCTTTTTCTGACTCAAAAGGTTTGAAGAGATATAGAATTGTGCATAATCTTACTTGCAATGCCACGTCAGTCATCTACTTAGCAACCTGTCCCTGCAACCTTGCATATGCAGGCATAACGACTCAATAGCTAAAAGTCTGTGCCCTTGAACATGTTAAAAATATAAAAGCAGTGATAAATGACATCCAATTCCACTACATTTTCATGACTTCCATCATTGTAATCTCAAAAGTTTCCATATTGGAGGAACAGACGACATAAGGCTAGGTTCACACACTGCGTTTTTTTGACGCTGCGTTTTTGTGCGTTTTTTGCGGCAAAAACGCACAAAAACGCACCCGCGGCAAAAAAACGCGGCAAAACACGCACGTGTTTTGCTGCGATTTGGTGCGTTTTTTTGCTGCGTTTTGCTGCGTTTTTGCTCACTGCGTCTTTATGCGTTTTTTATCAGTGAACAAAAAAAAAAGGTCTGATGTCATTTCCTTCTTCAATGTGTTCTTCATTCTCCACTAGTGTATGCAGAAGAGCAGACAGCTGCAGAACTACAAGGCTCAGCATGCTCCATCCAATAGTGTATGCAGGAGAGCAGACAGCAGCTGCAGAACTACAAGGCTCAGCATGCTCCATCCAGGACTGTATGCTTGAGGGAGAGTCAGGGGGAGCAGACCTACAAGGCTCAGCATCCTCCATCCAATAGTGTATGCAGGAGAGCAGACAGCAGCTGTCGAACTACAAGGCTCAGCATCCTCCATCCAATAGTGTATGCAGGAGAGCAGACAGCAGCTGTCGAACTACAAGGCTCAGCATCCTCCTTCCAGGACTGTATGCAGGATTTCTTTGCCCCCCCCCAAACAAAAAAAATAACGTGGGCTTCGCCATATTTTTGTATGCTAGCCGGGTACAGCAGGCAGGTACGGGCTGCCCCCAACCCCCAGCTGCCTATTTGTACCCGGCTGGGAACCAAAAATATAGGGAAACCCTTTTTTTTTTAATTATTTCATGAATTTCATGAAATAATTTTAAAAAAAAAATGACGTGAGCTTCGCCCAATTTTTGAGTCCAGCCGGGTACAACTAGGCAGCTGGGGATTGGAATCCACAGTGCAGGGTGCCCATGCTTTCTGGGCACCCCCGCTGTGAATTGCAGTCCCGCAGCCACCCCATAAAATGGCGCTTTCATAGAAGCGCCATCTTCTGGCGCTGTATCCAACTCTTCCAGCTGCCCTGATGCCGTGTGGCTCGCTGGGTAATAATGGGGTTAGGGCTAGCTGTATAGCTGGCCCTAAGCCCGAAATTCATGGTGTCATGCCAATATTAGACATGGCCACCATGAATTTCTAGTAAAGATAAAAAAAAAACACAACACACAGAAAAATATTTTTATTAGAAATAAAACACAACACAATTAGTGACTCCATCTTTATTGAAATAATGAACCCCCCTCCGCAGTAATCCTGGGTCAAGGGTCTCGCGCCGTCCAATCCGGATCCAATATCATCTGATCGGTTTGCTGGAAGGCAAAGCGATCAGATGATGTGTCAGGTTCTAGGGGCTGAAGCACATCACACAGCAGCTGATTGTATAAAAGCCGTTTATGCAATCAGCAGATGCATCGGTGCAAAAAAAAAAAAAAAAAAATACTCACTTATGTGCTGATTACCGGCAGCTCCTGGAGCGATGGGGCGGGAGTCTGATCCTGTCCGATCGCTGCAGCAGCTGCCGGTAATCAGGGATGAAGTCTCCTGACGCATCCGCTGATAGCTTAAACCGGCTGGGCGCCCGCGTCACCGCGATACTTACGATTACCTGATGCGTCAGGTGACTGCATCAGGTGATCCATCGCCAGGTCCTGCATCTATCGGAGATGTCCCGGCTGTCTGCACACAGCCGGAGCGGTGATACCGTGAGAGGAGATGGGAGCGGGCATGGCACCGGGAGGCTGCAAGCAGGTGAGTATAACTTTTTTTTTTTTTTTTCTACTGTTCACTTTTGTTTTCGCAGCCGCTTCCACCTCCCGCCCAGACATGGCGCCGCACGGCAGCATACATGCACAGGACTGGAGGTGGACGCGACGATGACGGTACCGGGAGGATTCACGCTTCTGTGTTTACTGACAGAAGGAATCCTCTTCCTGTACATGTCACTTTACTACCCACCTCCTGCGTTTATAGCTGCGTTTTTGGTCTTGGAAACGCACCAAAACGCAGCTATTTGCGTTTCTCATTGCGTCTTTCAACATCCCATTGCACTCAATGGATGAAAAGCGCAGTGAAAAACGCGAGAATAATTAACATGCTGCGTTTTTGTGGCACCACAAAAACGCAGCTGAAAAAAAACGCTGTGTGCAGACAGCAAAAATGAAAACTCATAGACTTTGCTGGGGAAGCAAAGTCATGCAGTTTTCTGAGCAAAAACGCACCCGAAAACTGCGCAAAAACGCCGCGAAAAACGCACTGTGTGAACTTACCCTAAATGTTTATATCTGTGGAGGAGACATTAAAAAAAACCTTTTCTAAAGATAGAAACTAAATAGATCATGCTGTTAGATCTAAAATTCTCGAATAAACTCATTGAGTACATTAGTTATAATTAGTGATGAGCGATTTTTGTTACTCGCACAGAAAGCATGGGCACCCTGCACTGTGGATTCCAATCCCCAGCTGCCTAGTTGTACCCGGCTGGACTCAAAAATTGGGCGAAGCTCACGTCATTTTTTTTTTAAAATTATTTCATGAAATTCATGAAATAATTAAAAAAAAAAGGGTTTCCCTATATTTTTGGTTCCCAGCCGGGTACAAATAGGCAGCTGGGGGTTGGGGGCAGCCCGTACCTGCCTGCTGTACCCGGCTAGCATACAAAAATATGGCGAAGCCCACGTTATTTTTTTTGTTTGGGGGGGGGCAAAGAAATCCTGCATACAGTCCTGGAAGGAGGATGCTGAGCCTTGTAGTTCGACAGCTGCTGTCTGCTCTCCTGCATACACTATTGGATGGAGGATGCTGAGCCTTGTAGTTCGACAGCTGCTGTCTGCTCTCCTGCATACACTATTGGATGGAGGATGCTGAGCCTTGTAGGTCTGCTCCCCCTGACTCTCCCTCAAGCATACAGTCCTGGATGGAGCATGCTGAGCCTTGTAGTTCTGCAGCTGCTGTCTGCTCTCCTGCATACACTATTGGATGGAGCATGCTGAGCCTTGTAGTTCTGCAGCTGTCTGCTCTTCTGCATACACTAGTGGAGAATGAAGAACACATTGAAGAAGGAAATGACATCAGACCTTTTTTTTTTGTTCACTGATAAAAAACGCATAAAGACGCAGTGAGCAAAAACGCAGCAAAACGCAGCAAAAAAACGCACCAAATCGCAGCAAAACACGTGCGTGTTTTGCCGCGTTTTTTTGCCGCGGGTGCGTTTTTGTGCGTTTTTGCCGCAAAAAACGCACAAAAACGCAGCGTCAAAAAAACGCAGTGTGTGAACCTAGCCTTATGTCGTCTGTTCCTCCAATATGGAAACTTTTGAGATTACAATGATGGAAGTCATGAAAATGTAGTGGAATTGGATGTCATTTATCACTGCTTTTATATTTTTAACATGTTCAAGGGCACAGACTTTTAGCTATTGAGTCGTTATGCCTGCATATGCAAGGTTGCAGGGACAGGTTGCTAAGTAGATGACTGACGTGGCATTGCAAGTAAGATTATGCACAATTCTATATCTCTTCAAACCTTTTGAGTCAGAAAAAGAGAATGTTCTGACCATGTATAAGGTGGGCCATAAGTATGGATGGATACACTCTGATAAAAAAAAATAAAGTTGAATTAAAAATGGCTGCTTTGCAGATGGCCACCATGGGCATGACCCGGCCTCAAATGTTTTGCCCCTCCCATGTACTAATAAGCCACAAACGGTAAGGTGATATCATCAGGGTGTATCCATACTTATGGCCCACCCTTTATTTACATTTACATTCAGAACAATTACTGCATGCCAGCGGCTGGCTGCCAGATTTTGGCCTGGGGGGAAAGTACACAGGAGTGGCCCATGAATAGCAACCCATTCTTAATAGGAATCTGTCATTAGGTTTTACTGATATATAAAGTACAGCCACCGCCTTTAAGACTTCTTTTACAGTAATCTAGTAAGCTGCATGTATTTCCCCAAGCCCCTCTGCATAGTACAGAAAAAGAGCTTTTATTATACCCACCGCCATTGCGGTCCGGTCCGATGGGCATCTCTGGTCTTGATCCAGTGCAGCTTCTTCTTACAATCGCCATCGCCATTAGGCTGAGGAAAGTATTGCAGTGTGCATGTGGCGGCTTTTTTTCTGGGTAATCAGCACTCTTTAGCCTTACCCAGCCCTTGCCACATCAAAGAGAAGTATGCCTGTGCAGGAGCGAGGTCGGGAAACACATGTGGATGACGTAGGACACATCCGCTACACAACGCAGGGAAAGGCAATGGCTATTGTAGGAAGAAAAAAGGCTCCAGATCAAGACCAAAGGTCCCCATCGGACTTGGTCGCCAGCTGTGGATATAAAAAAAAAAAAAATCCCTTATTTGTGCTATGCTTGGGGTCATACACGCAGCTTACTATAATGCTGTAAAAGCGGATTTAAAGGTAGTGGCCGTACTTTATATTAGGAAAAACCTTGTGACAGGTTTATGTTCAGCTGCTTCATAGGCTGTATTCACTCAGCCATATTGTCTGTGAGTACGGCCTGTGGAAAAAACTGACAGCACTTGGACCGGTTCCTCTGAGCTCTTGCACTTCTCAGGTGTCATACATGGGTACGTATTACAATCTTTAAGCCAGATATACGCTTTCAAATATGCAGTAAAGCAATGTACACTGTGCTTTTCTACACTCCTCAAAAAAACATATCCTGAGTAACAGTGGTCACACATAAGCATATGTAGCACCCCATGGGGCAGGCGGATTAACCTACTCATCGCCGGGCCGTCGACTGGGACGGTCACGGGCGGCCTAGCCCGCTTCCGTTGCCCCGTGGTGTACAGAAGATGGCAGGGAAAGATGATGGGTGTACTTGTGAGGTGGTTGTCGTGACGCCACCTGGGGTATGCGGCCAGGGAATGGGCCACCGCTGCTGTCACTGTCCTCTGGAGCAGATGGTAGTAGCAGCCAGGGATGGGATTGCTCTCCACAGGTAGAACGGGCCCCAGGGAGGATGATGAGGGGACTAGTAATGGCAGCAGGGAGCAGCAGTACGGTTAATAAGGAGTCAGAGTCTATAGCTGTGGTTCCACGTTGTTTACTCACTTTTGTACAATGCCGCTCACTCAGATAATATCGGTCATGTGCTATGATGGGCTCAGTCTAACCTGAATCCCTTTAGAGATTAGTCCGGTTTGGTGTTTGGTTGGTTTCTCCTTGTAACGGCTGTCTGTGGATCCCCTGGCTTGAAGCTACGAGGGGACCCTGGGTTTCACAAGATGCACTCTTGTCCCTATCTGCAGGTGCCGCAGTTCCGATGTGGGGTCCGGCTTGAAGCGAGGCCCCGGATCCTATATGGCACTGTGCTGTCGGGTGCTGTGTGGGCAAGGAAGCTTGAAACTTTCCCCGACCGGACAGATTCTGGAAATCCAACGTGAAGTATGATATTCCCTAGGGTCCTGCCGCCCTGTGTGGCACTGACTCCGTGGGGAGCAGGTTCACTCTCCCCATGGCAACCGTGTGAGCTCTCTCCTCCTTCCCACCGGAGCACCTGTAAGATGCGACTGCTCCCTTCCTCTCCTGCTGGAGAACTCTCTAACTGTTGTGTAGAGTTGAGCGATGTTCGATTCAAACGGTTCGCCAATTTCAAATTCAAATGATTTGGGGCGGTGTTCGACGAACTCAAACGATTTGCTTCAAATTCGGCAGTTCGAGTTACATTCGATAATGGTTCGATCACCATAAAGCGTAGCTAGTTACTAGCTGGCTTTTCACTGTATTACTGTGAGTCACTGTGAATCATGATACTATCAAAATTCAGCGTATAGTGTGCGGGGGGGGGGCAGGGTTTAGATCAGTGCTGCTGCTGAGTGCTGAAAGAAAGGTGATAACCATTTTTTTTTTCCTAACCGTGCGTACAGTGGGGCGGGCCAGGCTGTCAGCCAATCACAGACACACACACAGCAAAGAGGATTTTTGCCAAACAAGCAAGGGCATGCGTCATTGGCTGTGCATGTCACATATCTTTGCCCTATAAGACCTGGTCATTTTCCCCGTCGCCACCATTATCTCTCTGCTGCGGGTGGGTGTCAGTCACCGCTCCCGCTGCTGCTGTGTGCGCTATAGACATACAGTGCAATCTACGCATCGCTTAAGGGATTAGGGACTACTTGTAATTTCAGTCCTTTTCAGGGCTACATTACAGCCGTTCATAGCAATTTTTGCTAGGCAGGTTTGTGCCAGCGCTGTGCAGGGGTTTATATCACAGCGTCTGGCTAAATCAGCTCAGGCAATTCCTTGGGGCATTGTTTCATTGGCAGGGATAGAAATTGAGGCTTCCTCTGCTGACAAGCTAGCTACAGCACCTGTGCATTCTACACACCTCTCCATTTTTGCTTTGCAATTTTAATTGCAAAAATTGCTGCCACTTTTAGGGGCATACTAAAATTGTCTGGGATACTAACTTAGGGTTCCTCTGTTGTCAAGCAAGGTACACCAACTGTGCATTCTACACACCTGTCCATTTTTGCTACGCAATTTTAATTTCAAAAAGTGCTGACACTTTAAGGGGCATAGTTTCATTGTCTGTGATATTCAGTGTTGGTTCTTCAGCTGTCAATAAAGCTAGACCAACTCTGTATTGTACACCACCTCTCCATTTCTGCAACGCAATTTTTAACTGCAGGTAGTCCATCAATCTGTGACGAAGGTACAGGCGTGGATATAATGTTGCCTTCATCCAAAAGGTGGTTCTCTCAATGTCTGAGACAGCTCAACACCAGCAGCTGTTTCCACTTCAAAAACAACTGATGACCTGCCAATGACACTGCTTGTTGCGGGTACAGGGGTGGAAGGTCAGCGTCAAAAAGCATATGTGACTGCTGTCCCCACAGTCACAGAGGATGAAGAGCACACAGATGCCATTGATGGGGCAGACGGTGGTTGCACCGCCCCGCTAGGCCGCATTGTAGCATAGTGACCCTTCCACATAGACTTATGCTTCATTTAAAGTAGTGTATAGGGTGGGCTCCCCAGTATACAGCAAAACCACGCAACAGGAAAAGGACTCTAGGCAGTTGGGTTGATAAATGATTGTTTAACTCTCCCAAAACAAACAATAAGGACCATGCATAAAACTGAAAGAATAGAACAATCTATTCACAAGTCCAAAAGCCTACACCCCTATGCTGCAACACTCGTAATGGCAATTTATAGCCCCTTCTCACCAACCTTTGCCTAACCAAGGGACTGTCTAAACTGTTGCCGCCTACCTGGTAATTGTGTGTGTGTGTGTGTGTGTGAACACGACTTACCAGTGGCGCATCACAAGAGCTTACAACTTATCTACCTAAACATAGACAAAACCCATTAACCCCCCTGAATACCCTTGTTAGCTGAAGCCTCACAGATAAGGCAGATGATAACAGTGGTGAGTCAAACCACACAGCTCAGCAACACAGTCCTGGAAATCTTGTAAAGCAACAGTCAGTGCAAACATGTGTTGCTGTCCCTCTAGAATTTTAACTGTAACTGACAAATTGACAGAGCAGAAGCAGCAAATCTTATTGTCTATATAGTCTGCCTAAGCAGAACAGATGTGTTTTGTTAACAAAAGTGTTGCGTGCACGCATTACTGTCTGGGCCCAGCCTACCGTACCCGGGTACTGTGGTGTCCAGTTGCCATAAATACAGAGTTTACAATCCTTTCACGGTAAACAGTATAGACAGCACCGGGAGAATGTCGGTCTCCGGCACAGGATGCTGCTCACATGCATTATGGTCCTCCTCACCAAACTCCAACACGAGTCTCCTCACAATCCACCATAGTGTTTCCGCGGTGGCTACTTGCTGTAACGCACACCTTTAGCGTTTTCTTAAGTTCACAGACAACACCTAGTCCGGTCTCCAAGTCCACAGCCGAAGACCGTTTTGCTATTGCTATAGTGACCAAACAGTCAAAGGCAGATGCAAAAAAACAGCCGCCCCTTGTGGGTAGTCTGCAACAATGCATACAATGAACGGCAAATAAGCATGTTGCATTCACAGTGGATAAAGCTCATCAATACACCCTCACACTATCACTTCATATCCATGTGACAGTTCATGGACGAAGTACTCAAAGTAGTGAGTTTTTGGCCTCTACTTAGAGATTGGTGACAAATCTTACAGATGACGTGACTTGGGTGATCTTTTGCGATGTAAAAAAAGCACCAGGCTAGGCAAGGCTTACAGCCCATGCGACCTGCAGAGCCACCATGACTTCTGCTCAGAGGCAGAGTTATGGCTGAGAATTCAGTTGTTGACGTGCTTCCAGTACTTTGTCTCTGTCCAGGAAGACGCAACCTAACCTCGTCGTCAGTAGCATCCTCCTCCAACTCCTCTGCTGACCTCATCGACTGGCTGACTGTGGTTTGACAGTAAGTGGGGTCTCCAACCTCATTATCACCCTGTGTGTTTTCATTCCCCTCGTCCAGACTCCTCCGAGCCAACCTCTTCCTGCCCTGACCGAATAGTAAAGTTGACGTTCCAATCAGGTATCGGAGTCTCATCAGCATGTTCTCCATTGTCTCCACCAGGAGGATTTATAGTTTGGGAATGAGGGTGTACATTATGCTCAGAACCTTCTTCATCGGGGCCTGGATCCGACTCACAAAGCTTCTGGGCATCAGTGCAGATCATTTCCTTGTCTGGACTCACTGCAGCTTTGGAGCAGACCTCTGATTCCCAGGCTATAGTGTGACTGGACAGCTCTGCAGACTCAACCATCTCTGTCACCCCCATACTCAGCAGGGCTGGTGGAAACTTGAGAGCTGTTAGGAAGCAAGTGCGATTGGGTTGACACCACAGAGGAATGGAGTATTTTGGATATTGAAGTTGAGGTGGAGAGGCCACTTGATGGAGCACTTGAGATCCATTGAAGCACCTGCTCTTTTGGTGCCTCATCTACATTTGGTAGCGATGGTCGTGTCCGTAAGAAAGGGATCATATCAGATTATCCATGGGAAGAAATACACCTCTTATTTTGGCTGGTAGTTGGTATTACGAATCGGTGCCGCCGTTGACGCAAGCAGCCTGCTGCGGTTCCAGTTGCGCCCAAGCGTCAGCTGCCATTTTTGGCCATGCCTTTGGTCGTCCAGCTGGCTGCTTCCTCCTCCACGTCTAAGTGTGGAGAGACGGCTAGTGCGGATGCGTGTGCCGATTTACCCCAGACACAGCCTAAGTCCAGTGTTTCGCCTAGTGAGCATGCTTAGCATGACTGTGCCATTCCTGATCCTAAGTCCTCAGTTCGTGCTACAGAGCATGCTCCCACACTTAATGAGAAAAGCCTCTTTGCACAGGTACTTGGACTCCGTGCCGTGTCTAAGTCCTGTGTTGTGTCTACAGAGCATGCAGAAGCTGATAGTCTGTTTTCTGAGACTGTTGTTCAGGCTCCTGAGCATGCTCAGGCACTTAGTGCATCAGAGGCTAGGTACATTAAGGAACTCACTGGCCATGTCCATGAGGTGGCAGTCCATGCTAGTCCAGAGGACATCAGGTGTCCTGATGATGTGGCCACTCCGGACTGGCTCGCAGAGGCCCGCCCCTATGATTTTGCACCTCATCATTGTTCGTCAGACGATGACTGGTGAGGTGTTTGGGGCGTGGCTGACATGAAGTCATCATTGAAGTGGCGGTTCCGGATAAGCTGCTGGTTATGTCACTGATGACGTGGCACTCTGCTATTGGCTCCTGGAGGTGCCTTGTGGTCCACCCTGCGTTGGGGCGGACCCAGGTTATAAAAGGGGCTGTAGACAACAAGGAGGTGCGCATTCTTCTATTATGCTGAGACAGAGCACACGTCCATGTGTTGAACCCATTGCGGCTTTAGGCCAGAGGTAGGCAGGGATAGGGCGTCGGTGCAGGACGCCACCACACTTGGTAACGCAGAACGGTTACGACCAGCTCCTGTCCTACCAATCCTGCTAGTGCAGCTCAGTGGCATTAACTGGGCTGCTGCTGCGCCTGCTGTCCAGAGGTGTGCCCCCTACGCACACAGACAACGTACCCAATAGCCCCTGTGTTGTTAACAGGGAGTTCCTGGGCTGGGTGTGTGGACCCTGTGACGCTAACAGGGTTCACAGTCTCCAGAACCGAGTGTCGTCTAACTCAGTTCAGGCTACTATTAGTTTGAGAGCCACCCAGCTCTGTATCCTCCGCCTAACCTTCGGGTTGCCAGCATCTCCTTCTCCATCTGGGAGCACGGTGGACCCCGACTGGCAATTGGGATATATACCACCTTATCCAAATCTGTTAGTCCCCCCGTAACAGATGGTGTTTCTTCAGAAGATGTTACTGTTGCTTAACCACCAAACCCACGGACACAAACTTTTTTCCCCTTTCCAACACACGTGTTCCCCTTTCCACCAGCATCTGTCCTTTTTCCACCTTTTTGACCAAATTTGCAACTCTGCAGGGACACCCTACTCAACGCCGTCTCAGCACAGCAGCCAGCCCTCGGTCCCTTAGATGTGGACAAGTAAAATACCATTTCCTCTTAGCCATGACAAAGCGTTGAGATTCACTCTGTGCAGCACTGGTGTTTAATGTAAAAGCAGATCAAAGATTGAGTACCAGCTTCTGCGGATACTCCTGCATACGTGCGTCCCTTTCTATGGAAGGGCTTATTTCGCCAAATTTTGTCTTGTACCGGGGATCTAACAGTGTGGCAACCAGTAGTCAGCATTACTTCGAATTGTGACAATCCGAGGGTCATCTTGTAGTGTAATGTAGTGAAACCGGGACTGACCTCCTCAGGAGGTAATGGCAGATACTATAACAGCTTTTAAAAAAGGGCTGGATGATTTCCTCAGTACACACAACATTGTTGGTTATAAGTGACTTAATGTAACTTAAATGTAGAATTGGTGGAGGAAGGTTAAAGAAGTTGTCCAGTTACCAAAACTGATTTTTTTTTTTCTGATAAATCTTGCTAATATGTGCCCCTCAACACATCTATTATGTTTTTTTCCGCAAAATTACCTTTTATTGTGCACTAGCAGCACATGCTCCTTGCTGGCTCCAGCTCTGATGGGGTTAATCTCTCCTCTGACTTCCTGGGTTCAGTTACTACAATTTCCATAATCCTTTGCAGTAACTAGCAATCTATCTCCCAACCCTCTCTGACTGTTCCCTCCCCTCAGATCTCCACCACAACAGTTCCCTCCCCTCCTTCCTGTGTGCACTGCCTAATCATGGTAATAGAGCTTTTATCATTTGGTCTTTCTGATCTATTTCATAGTATCTATTTCAGGATATATTTATAAGCTATATATATATATATATATATATATATATAGAGAGAGAGAGAGAGAGAGAGAGAGAGAGAGAGAGAGAGAGAGAGAGAGTTATCTAACTCCACACATGTTTCTCTATGGCTATATATGCTTGTGTATATGTGTGTTTATATATAATGTATATACACACACACAAATATAGACAGTACATGTGTGTGTAGCTATATCTTTCTACATATACTTGTATGCGTGCTTATCATATTATATATGTGTGTGTTTTTTACATGATGGGTTGTGTCAGCCAGAAGATGCACCTGTCCTGGAAGAATATTTTAGTAGCCCCTCATACTACATAATTCCTCCTGTTTTGGAGGTATAAGTGGCCCCCTCACCTTTTGTACCCCTGTGCGTGGAATGTGATCCCTGATATACACACAAGAATTTTTTTTCCTTATACATACTCAAGGAACACGTATACAGTCTCAAGGAACACAATACTTTTTCCGGTGTGTGGCCATGAAAATCTCAGTGGCGAACATGGCCGTGTATCAGATCCCTACAATCACATAATGATGTATTATACTAAGGATACACCATCAATATAACAATATTGCTCTAAACATTTATTGTTACAGAATCTAATCTCCAATCCTCTAATGATTGCAGGGATTATCACAACTTGAGCCACTCTGGGACTTGTTGTGCAGTTGAGAGTGGAGAAAGTGTGTCCCATGCATCACAAGTAACAGTGTGGATTTCGGCTAAGTTCACACACTGCGTCGTTTTATTTAAGCGGCGTTTTTGTGAGTTTTTTTGCGTCAAAAAACGCACAAAAAAGCATCCGTGGCAAACAACAGACGCGTTTTTATCGTGTTTTGGTGCGTTTTTTGCTCTCTGTGTTTTTATGCTTTTTTTTATCAGAGAAAGATTGTTGAAAGAAAAAAAAAATAAAAAAGGTCTGAAGTAATTTCCTTCTTCAATATGTTCTTCATTCTCCACTAGTGTATGCAGGAGAGCATACAGCTGCAGAACTACAGGGCTCAGCATGCTCTATCCAGGACTGTATGCTGGAGGGAGAGGCAGGGGGAGCAGAACTACAAGGCTCAGCATCCTCCATTCACTAGTGTATGCAGGAGAGCAGACAGCAGCTGCAGAACTACAAGGCTCAGCATCCTCCATCCAATAGTGTATGCAGGAGAGCAGACAGCAGCTGCAGAACTACAAGGCTCAGCATCCTCCATCCAATAGTGTATGCAGGAGATCAGACAGCAGCTGCAGAACTACAAGGCTCAGCATCCTCCATTCACTAGTGTATGCAGGAGAGCAGACAGCAGCTGCAGAACTACAAGGCTCAGCATCCTCCATTCACTAGTGTATGCAGGAGAGAAGACAGCAGCTGCAGAACTACAAGGCTCAGCATACTCCATCCCGGACTGTATGCAGTTTTTTGCCAAAAAAGAAAAAAAAAATGACATGGGCTTCGCCATATTTTTGTATGCTAGCCGGGTACAGCAGGCAGGTACGGGCTGCCCCCAACCCCCAGCTGCCTATTTGTACCCGGCTGGGAACCAAAAATATAGAGAAGCCCTTTTTTTTTTTATTTCATGAAATAATTAAAAAAAAAAAAATGACGTGAGCTTCGCCTAATTTTTGTGTCCAGCCGGGCACAACTAGGCAGCTGGGGATTGGAATCCACAGTGCAGGGTGCCCAAGCTTTCTGGGCACCCCCACTGCGAATTGCAGTCCGCAGCCACCCCAGAAAATGGCGCTTTCATAGAAGCGCCATCTTCTGGCGCTGTATCCAACTCTTCCAGCTGCCCTGATGCCGGGTGGCTAGCTGGGTAATAATGGAGTTAGGGCTAGCTGTATATTATCAGCTAGCCCTAAGCCCGAAATTCATGGTGTCACGCCAATATTAGACATGGCCACCATGAATTTCTAGTAATGATAAAAAAAAAAAAAAACAACACACAGAAAAATATTTTTATTAGAAATAAAACACAACACAATTAGAGACTCCATCTTTATTGAAATAAAGCACCCCACTCCGCAGTAATCCGGGGTAAGGGTCCCGCGCCGTCCAATCCGGATCCAATATCATCTGATCGTTTTGCTGGAAGGCAAAGCGATCAGATGATGTGTCAGGTTAAACTACGTGAATCACATGACACATCAGCTGATTGTATAATCTGCTTTTATACAATCAGCTGATGCATCAGTTGAAAAAAAAAATAAATAAATACATACTCACTTATGTGCTGATTACTGGCAGCTCCTGGAGCGATCGATTGGACAGGAGAATGATCCTGTCCCATCGCTGCAGGAGCTGACGGTAATCAGCTGATGAAGTCCCCTGACGGCAGGAGCAGCTGATAGCCGGCCGGGCGCGAAAAAGCCGGCAACACCGCGAGAATCGATGAGCTGATGCGTCAGGTGACTGCATCAGGTGATCCACCGCCAGGTCCTGCAAGCTTCGTACGTGCCCCGGTGAGACTGCACACAGCCAGAGCGGCGGTACCGAGACAGGGGCTGGGAGCGGATATGGCACCGTGACCCTGCAGACAGGTGAGTATGACATTCTTTTTTTCTTCTGTTCACTTTGGTTTTCGCCGCTGCCTCCACCTCCCGCCCAGACATGGCGCCGCACGGAGCTGACATGGCACCGGGCGGGTTGTGGACGCAGCGGTGACGGTACCGGGAGGATTCATGCTTCTGTGTTTAACAACAGAAGGAATCCTCTTCCTGTACACGTCACTGTAGTACCCACCACTTGCGTTTATAGCTGTGTTTTTAGTCATAGAAATGCAGCTATATGCGTTTTTCATTGCGTTGTTGAACATCTCATTGAACTCAATGGGTGAAAAACGCAGTGAAAAACGCAGAAATAATTGACATGCTGCATTTTTGCGGTCAACACAAAAACGCAGCTACAAAAAAACGCTGTCTGCGGACAGCACTTATGAAAACCCATAGACATTGCTGGGGAAGCAATGTCACTGCGTTTTCAGCACAAAAATGTTGTAAAAAACGCCGCAAAAAACGAAGCAAAAACGACTAGTGCGCACAAGGGCATAGACTTTACTCGGGAAACAAAGTCATGCAGTTTTCTGAGTTAAAACGCACCAGAAAAACGCGCAAGAACACCACGAAAAACGCACTGTGTGAACTTACCCTTAGTTGGTGACATGCAGCATCGCAGGTGACAGAGCAGAGCAAGTTGGTGACATGCTCTGCTCTGACACATAGTGTGCTGCATGTCACTGTATCCACTCTGAGACTTGTTGTGCAGGTGACCGGATGCTACATGTCACTAACTGTCTCCACTGTGGTACTTGTTCTGCAGGTGAGAGTGTATACAGTTGGTACTATGCAGCAGAAATCACAGAGTGGAGACAGATAGTGACATGTAGCATCCGGTCACCTGCACAAGTCCCAGAGTGGATACAGTTAGTGACATGTAGCATCCGGTCACCTGCACAACAAGTCCCAGAATGGAGACAGTGACATGCAGCACACTATGTGTCAGAGCAGAGCATGTCACTGTCTCCACTCTGGGACTTGTTGTGCAGGTGACCGGATGCTACATGTCACTGTCTCCACTGTGGGACTTGTTGTGCAGGTGACAGAGTGGAGCAGATTGGTCCCATGCAGCGTCCGGTCACCTGTGCTGCTGGTGGGAGTATATGATCACACTGCCGACACCGCCCGCTCTCCTGACAGCTGAGCACAGCGGGCGGGTGGACAGTGTGATCACATACTTGCGTGACAGGGGGGATTTCAGTGGAGGAAACCCCCCCTGTACTCCACACTGGAGCCCATACCTCCCACAGCTGAATGATGGTAAGCGCGCGCTCTGCCTTCACCGCTCCACACACTGGCGTTCTCCGGATCCTCCCCTCGATGCTGGGCTGTGACGTCAGGTAGTCACCGCCCACAGCCCAGTCAATCACTGTGAGTGGCGCCGGCATCCTCTGACGTACCCGTCCAGTTTGAGAGCCCGGAAATGCCGGGACGTCAGAGGATGCAGGCGGCCACAGCTCCAGGGGGTCATGTGACCGGCACTGAGCGTGCAGGATAGCGCCGCTCAGTGCCAGAACTGGAAACTGAAGCCAATGCAGAAGCTGCAGACAATGGTAAGTGGCAATCATTGGGGAAAAAAAAAAATGGGTGAACCACCCCTTTAAACTAGATGGACATAGGTCATTTTTTTAACCTATGTAACTATGTAAAAGGGAACTGGGTTTAGCATTACACCCAATGTTAGGTGCAATACTCTGAAGCCTCAGGGGCGCCACACATGCGTCTATGAATATTTTTTTGTGTATTTTTTCAGATGCTTGATCAACCAAGTCACCAATGTAAACTTCAACACCACATCAACAAATAGTGGTTATAGTATATGATGTACCAGTCACTTATCCTGTGTATACCATATGATGTCTAGATATTCTACCAGTCACATATTACCTGTATATAACCTGAGATATCTGTACATACAGTATATTACATAGAGTTTACAGAATAATACATTTCTAGCATACATACAGGGGTGAAATAAGTATTGAACATGTAACTGATTTTAGTAAATGCTACTGAAATGCATTTCTTACCAGATGTTGCACACATGAAATGTAATTAATATTTTGCACGAAAGCCTTTTATTATTTGCTTCCAAAGTGTTGGTCTCATCTGACCAGACTATGTTCGCCCATTATTTCACAGACTTGTCTAAATGTTGTTGAGCAAACTTTAAACATTTCCACAGAAAAGAATTGCCGCATCTACTGACCCACTAGCATCAGCCTTAATACACAAAACGGAATATGGACAGGGATCCTCCACGTAACTGGCTGGGAGGAGCACGTCCAAAGTGACTTATAGTTCATAGGCAGAATCCAACTCAGAGAAGGGACGGCACTCACCGGAATCCAGCAAAAATTCTTTATTGAAGTGCGGTGCAATAAAAAGACAGGAGCAGAGCTGACAGTGAGCCTTCTCACGAACGATGGCCGTTTCGCATATGGATACGCTTCATCGGGTCCATGTGGACAGGCATAGACCGTCGCCTTATGAGAGGGCTGTGTCAGGACTACGTCACTGCCAATTAAAAACAGATGAGGAGTGCAACAAGTAACAGCATAGTGCATGATACTGACAATGTTATACAAAATACAATTAAAATCAACATGGTAAAAAACCATTACAAACAGACACATACAAAAATATGCGGACACATAGAGATGTGCAGAAAACCGAGAGATCATTTTTGTCATTTAACCCCAAATCCCCTTGGGCTCTATATTTAATAATAAGTCTTGCCTCGGTTTGTAGGAGCAATTTGTGTAAATCACCTCCTTGAGGGGGAGAGATACTCTCTCTAAGCCTGCAAACCGCAGTATATTCGGATCACCATTATGCACATTACAAATATGCTCAATTAACTGAGGAGAGCCTTTACCAGACATCACAGAGTTAAAATGTTCTTTGAATCTCACATACATTGTCGGTCTGATAGTCTAACCCAGACCTGGGCAAGGGGCGGCCCGCGGGCGACATCCGGATCGCCTACTCTCTGTGACCGGCCCGCCTGGTTCAGGGCGTCCTTGCTGGCCGGTCAGTGATCAGATCGCCGTCATCACACGCTGCGTGCCGGGCAGGGAGCGATCCTGCAGCACCGCACAGTGTAGGCAGCGGAACGCAGGAATCTCTCCTCTGTTTCCTGCCCAGCACCTTTCTCTGTGACACACGCGCGCCCTGATGTCGTCAGTACGGCGCGCATGTGTCATTTGAAAAGGTCCCGCCCGGCAGAAGAAGAAGCTGCAGCAGCCGAGGCCGGTACGGAGAGAAGCAGCGGCAGGGGCTCCTAGGAATACAGCATCGGCGCAGCCAGGGCATGTAAAAGAGAAGCAGCTCAGCGGGGGGGGCACATACGGATGTGCCTGAGGAGGGACAGTAAGAAGGGAGAGGTGAGTGGTTACTAGTAACCTGCAGTGACAATGGGGTGCGGTGGGGAATTGGGGGAGGAGGTAACTGTTGACAAATATTTGGGGTGTAGTGATGTACAGGGGCGGACTGATCATTGACGCAGGGGGGCCGGGCCGGTCTATGAGCAGCAGTTTCGGGAAGCCCGACTATCTGTCTCATTGGTGTGTGCGGCCGCTCCGGCCCTGAAGCTCCCTGTCTGCAGTGACAGGAGGCCGGCAGCCGCACACACTGCTCTACGGAAGCTGCATTCCGCCACTCACACGGAGCAGACCTGGGGGCGAGGCCGGAGCTTCACTTCAAAGAAGCTGATTCCTGACTTCCTGCACTGTTTCTGCTCTCCGCTGAGGCCCTCCACTGCTTGTAGAGACACTTTTTTTGAAGGTAAATATACATATGTATACACACACACACATATATATAATGCCGGACTACTATCATTAACTCGGTTCTACATCTTTTTTATATATATATATATATATATATATATATATATATATATATATATATATATATATATATATATATACTAGCTGTATTACCCGGCTTCACCCGGGTTAATAACTGCTGTTAACAAAATAGAATGTATTAACAAAAATTTATTCTGCACACAAAAACCACAAAACAAATAGATAGAAATGTAATTATAATGTCTGTCTCCCCCTCTGTATATATCTCTCTGTTTCTCTCTCTCTCTTTGTCTGTCTGTCTGTCTCTTTCCCTGTCTGTCTCTGACTGTCTGTCTCTTTCTCCATCTGTCTCAATCTCTTTCCCTGTCTGTCTATCTCTTTCCCTGTCTGTCTGTCACTTTCCCTGTCTGTCTCTTTCCCTCTCTTTCCCTGTCTGTCTCTTTCCCTCTTTCTCTTTCCCCGTGTCTGTCTCTTTGTCTCTTAACCTGTCTCTCTCTTTCCCTCTCTTTCCGTCTGTCTCTTTCCCTATCAGTCTGTCTCATTGTCTGTGTCTGTCTCTTTGTGTCTGTCTCTTACCTTGTCTATGTCTGTTTCTTACCCTGTCTATGTCTGTTTCTTTCCCTGTCTGTGTCTGCCTCTTTCCCTGTTTGTGTCTGTCTCTTTCCCTGGCTGCATTGTGACACGCCAACATTCCATATAAGGGCGTGGCTGCGCATTCTTCTGAAGTTCTGGCTGCACTGTGGCTCCCAGCTCCATTCGCTTTAATGGAGGCAGGTTTTTTGGCGAATAACTGTAAAGAGCGGGGTTAAAATTTCCCCTCAAAACATAGCCTATGATGCTCTCGGGGTTCAGAAGTGTGAGTGTGCAAAATTTTGTGGCTGTAGCTGCGACGGTGCGGATGCCAATCCCGGATATACACACACACATACACACACACATTCAGCTTTATATATTAGATATATAATGATGTAGAACCCAGTTAATTATAGTAGTCCGGCCCTCTAAAACCAACACAATTTCTTATGCGGCCCCATGTAAAAATTAATTGCCCACCCCTGGTCTAACCGATGTAAAAATGACCGCAACTGCAAAATACAATGTAAACAACAAATTTTGTCCTGCACGATATAAAACGCCTGACATGATGCACAAAAGAACCGATTGTTATCGGATTACCCGTAAAATGCAGTTGACAAAATCTGCAATTACCGCACCTGTAGTTACCGACCGGGCTACTCCTCTCTATCCACGTAGACAGCTGAGTTAATCTGTTTTTTACCAACACATCTTTTAGGTTATTACCCCCAGTAGGTAACTAAAGGTTTAGCAGCAGTCATTTCTTTTAGGTCACTATCTTGTTCTAAGATGTGTCAATTTTTGTACAGGGTGTTTTTTATTACTGATTCCAGTGGGCCGAATTTAAAATTGAAAATAAAGCTACGGAGCTGCATCCTCCTAGTCGATCGGTCAACGAAGCCAGAATCCCTTATTGGAGCATAATTTGATATACATTTATTAACCTCTTAACGACCGCGGGCAGTAAAATTACGTCCTAGCGGTCGGCGCATATCTCAGCTGATTTTCACAGCTGAGATGTGTGCCTGCTAGGCACCAGCAGAATCGTTATCTGCTCGTGCCGTTTAACCCCTTAAATGGTGCTGTCAATATGTTACAGCGCCATTATAAGCGCGATTGCGGTAAACTTTTACTTACCGCCCGATACCGGAAGTCACGTTACGTGATCACGTGACTTTCGGTAGTTGTCATGGTAGCACAGGGTCATGTGGTGACTTCTGTACTGCACATGAATTGCTTTCACTTTCACTGTGGCCGCAGCTCAGTGAAAGAGAAACTGAGCATATCTGCCGTTTACAGCGGTGTAGCTGTGATCAGCAGATAGTGCAGAGCGATCGGATTGCTGATCGCTATAGCCCCCTAGGGGGACTAGTAAAATTTAAAAAAAAAGTAAAAAAAAAAAAAATTAAAAAAACCCCTAAAAGTTCATATCACCCCCCATTCGCCCCATGGAAAATTAAAGGGTTAAAAAAATTAAAAATATACACACATTTGGTATCGCCGCGTTCAGAAACGCCCGATCTATCAAAATAAAAAATCAATTATTCTGATCAGCATACGGCGTAGCGGCAAAAAAATTCCAAACGCCAAAATGACGTTTTTTTTGTCGCCACAACTTTTGCGCAAAATGCAATAAGAGGCGATCAAAATGTAGCATCTGCGCAAAAATGGTACCGTTAAAAACGTCAGTTCGAGACAAAAAATAAGCCGTCACTGAGCCATAGATCACGAAAAATGAGAATGCTACGGGTCACGGAATATGGCGTAAAACGTGCGCCACTTTTTTCAGACAAACTTCCGATTTTTTTTAACCCCTTAAATAAAAGTAAACCTATACATGTTTGGTGTCTACGAACTCGCACTGACCTGAGGCATCACACCCACACATCCGTTTTACCATATAGTGAACACAGTGAATAAAAAATCTCAAAAACAATAGTGCTATCGCACTTTTTTTGCAATTTTTCTGCATTTGGATTTTTTTTGCCGTTTTCCAGTACACTATATGGTAAAACTTATGGTTTAATTTAAAAATACAGCTCGTTCCACAAAAAATGAGCCCTCACATGACCATATTGACTAAAAAAAAAGTTACGTCTCTCAGAAAAAGAATGTCGAAAAAAAACCCGGAAAGTGAAAAATCGGCCGGTCGTGAAGGGGTTAAAGGAGGTCTCTATCACCTGTTCTGGGTACCCTCTCTCTCTTAATCTCAGTTTCAAATCTGCAGATTGTTGCAGAAAACCCGCATCATCACTGTTAATACGTCTTAACCTCACAAATTGACTGTATGGCAACACATTTTTGGTATGAGCCGTATGAGCACTATCAAAGTGCAGAAAAGTATATGAAGCAGTAGGCTTGCGGAACACCTTAGTTTGAATCACCCCTTCTACAATCGTCACTGCGACATCCAAAAAATTCAAGGATTGACCTCCAAAATCATAAGTGAATGACATATTCATTGTGTTACATGTATTCATGTATGTATTTTGGAGGGCAATCCTTGAATTTTTTGGATGTCGCAGTGACGATTGTAGAAGGGGCGATTCAAACTAAGGTGTTCCGCAAGCCTACCGGTTCCAATACTTTGCTGCACTTTGATAGTGCTCTTACCAAAAATGCGTTGCCATACAGTCAATTTGTGAGGTTAAGACGTATTAACAGTGATGATGCGGTTTTTCTGCAACAATCTGCAGATTTGAAACTGAGATTAAGAGAGAGAGGGTACCCAGAACAGGTGATAGAGACCTCCTTTAATAAATGTATATCAAATTATGCTCAAATAAGGGATTCTCGCTTCGTTGACCGATCCACTAGGAGGATGCAGCCCCGTAGGTTTATTTTCAATTTTAAATTCGGCCCACTGGAATCAGTAATAAAAAACACCCTGTACAAAAATTGCCACATTTTACAACAAGATAGTGACCTAAAAGAAATGACTGCTGCTAAACCTTTAGTTACCTACCGGAGGGGTAATAACCTAAAAGATGTGTTGGTAAAAAACAGATTAACTCAGCCGTCTACGTGGCTAGAGAGGAGTAGCCCGGTCGGTAACTACAGGTGCGGTAATTGCAGATTTTGTCAACTGCATTTTACGGTTAATCCGATAAAAATCGGTTCTTTTGTGCATCATGTCAGGCGTTTTACATCATGCAGGACAAAATTTGTTGTTTACATTGTATTTTGCAGTTGCGGTCATTTTTACATCGGTAAGACCATCAGACCGATGTATGTGAGGTTCAAAGAACATTTTAGCTCTGTGATGTCTGGTAAAGGCTCTCCTCAGTTAATTGAGCATATTTGTAATGCACATAATGGTGATCCGAATGTACTGCGGTTCGCAGGCTTAGGCTGGAAACACATCTATGCGAGTAAAATCGGTCCGACTGGGCTGAAAAAAACTCGGCTGATTTTAGTTCACGTTAGGTCCGAGTGCAACGCAAGTGCGATGCTTTTTCTGAATAAATTAATGATTTTACTAGCGTGTGTAATGCGTGTGTAATACGTATTTTTTACTATGTCATCTGCCATTCAGCGCTGCTACATGGCCGCTGACAGCAGACACAGACAGCCATGTAGCAGAGCTGAATGGCAGATGACAGCAGACACAGACAGAGCCACACTGTCAGAATGAACTCGGGTGAACTTCACCCGACTTCATTGTCATGCTGCGGCTCTGTCTGTGTGCCGCGTCCTGATTAGCGGTCACCAGTGAAGGACTCACCGGTGACCGCTAATCCCCTGAGTGACTGAAGTTAGCAGCCCTCTCTCATACTCACCGATCCCCGATCCCCAGCGCGGCGCTGCATGGCATTCACACTGCTGCGGCGGCTTTTACTATTTTGAAAAAGCTAGCCGCTCATTAAACAATCTCGTATTCCCTGCTTTCCCCGCCCACAGGCGTAATCCACGGACCTCCAGCGTCGCTTCCAGCTCTGCTGCATGCAGGTGACAGGAGCTGCAGCAGACACCGTCGCTCCTGTCACCTCCACACAGCAACTGAGGTGAGTATCGCGATCAGCTGAGCTGTCACTGAGGTTACCTGGATCCAGCGGTGGCCGCGATTAACCTCAGTGACAGCTCAGCTGATCGCGATACTCACCTCAGTTGCTGTGTGGAGGTGACAGGAGCGGCGGTGTCTGCTGCAGCTCCTGTCACCTGCATGCAGCAGAGCTTGAAGCGACGCTGGAGGTCCGTGGATTACGCCGGACATGGAGGGCTTTTTGGGGCTTATTAAATTGCTGAACCAGGGAATTTGTTAGTGTTTTTAATTTCTAATAAAGGATTTTTTCGGGTGTGTGTGTTTATTTACTGTAACTTACAGATTAATCATGGAAGGTATCTCATAGACGCCTGACATGATTAATCTAGGATTTAGGGGCACTTTGCACACTGCGACATCGCAGGTGCGATGTCGGTGGGGTCAAATTGAAAATGACGCACTTCCGGCATCGCATGCGACATCGCAGTGTGTAAAGGCTGGATGATACGATTAACGAGCGCAAAAGCGTCGTAATCGTATCATCGGTACAGCGTCGGCGTAATCCATAATTACGCTGACGCAATGGTCCGATGTTGTTCCTCGCTCCTGCGGCAGCACACATCGCTGTGTGTGAAGTCGCAGGAGCGAGGAACGTCTCCTACCGGCCTCACTGCGGCTTCCGTAGGATATGCGGAAGGAAGGAGGTGGGCAGGATGTTTACATCCTGCTCATCTCCGCCCCTCCGCTCTGATTGGCCGCCTGCCGTGTGACGTCGCAGTGACGCCGCACGACCCGCCCCCTTAACAAGTAGGCGGGTCGCCGGCCACAGGGACGTCGCACGGCAGGTGAGTGTGTGTGTGAAGCTGGCGTAGCGATAACTTTCGCTACGCCAGCTATCACCACATATCGCTGCTGCGACGGGGGCGGGCACTATCGCACTCGGCATCGCAGCATCGGCCTGCGATGTCGTAGTGTGCAAAGCCCGCCTTAGTGGCAGCTGTGGGCTGCCATTAACTCCTTATTACCCCGATTTGCCAACGCACCAGGGCAAATCGGGAAGAGCCGGGTACAGTCCCAGAACTGTCGCATCTAATGTATGCGGCAATTCTGGGCGGCTGCTGACTGATATTGTTAGGCTGGGGGGCTCCCCATAACATGGAGCTCCCCATCCTGAGAATACCAGCCTTCAGCCGTATGGGTGTATCTGGCTGGTATTAAAATTGGGGGGACCGCACGCCATTTTTTTAATTATTTATTTATTTATTTCACTGCACAGTATAGACCCGCCCACCGGCTGCTGTGATTGGTTGCAGTGAGACACCTGTCACTCAGCGTGGAGGCGTGTCTCACTGCAACCAATCATAGGCGCCGGTGGGTGGGTAAAGCAGGGAATACGAGATTGTTTAATGAGCGGCCGGCTTTTTCAAAAGAGGAGAAGCCGCCGGAGCAGTGTGAACGCCGTGCAGCGCCGCGCTGGTGATCGGGGATCGGTGAGTATGAGAGAGGGACGGAGAGGGATAGACCGACATGGACAGAGAGTGAGGGACAGAGATAGTGACCGACCGACAGACCGACAGAGAGATAGTGACCGACGCAGAGAGAATAGAGTCCAAGAGGGAGACACCGACTGACAGAGAATAGTGATTGACAGACATTGTGACACATCACTCGTTTCCAGATTTTTAGGAAACATGCGAGAAATGTATTTAGAAAATCGCATGTCACTAGGATGGTGTGAGTGCCGTCCCGTGACATCCGATTATTTACACGCTCCCATAGACTTGCATTGGAGAGACTCGCAGTAGAAACTCGCAAAAAAGCAGCATGCTGCGATTTTTTTCCCAGTCCGATTTGGACTGAGAAAAAAATCGCTGATGAGAGCTGAATCATTCACTAACATGTGTCCGATTCCAATGCGAGATTTTCTCGCATTGCTCTACTGCGAGAAACTCGCAAGTGAGAAGCAGCCCTTAGAGAGAGTATTTCTCCCCCCTCAAGGAGGTGATGTACACAAATTGCTCCTACAAACTGAGGCAAGACTTATTATAAACCCCTTCATGACCCTTGACGGATCTTTCCGTCATGGATCGTGTGAGGTTAATCCCCGCCCCCTGCCATTGGCAGGTCGCAGCGACCCGCGTAAATATCAGCTGTTTTCAACAGCTGACATGTGTGCCTGCATGTTCTGAGTGGAATCGCATTTCACCCAGAACATTTAACCCCTTACATCTCGCTGCCAAAGTCTGGCAGTGAGATGTATATGCTTGTGGCCATTATTTTCACTTACTGCCGCCCCCACCGGAAGTCACGTGCGTGATCACGTGACTTTCGGTGGTTGCCATGGTAGCACAGGGTCATGTGATGACACCTATAGCTATCATGAGTCACTTTCGGTTTCACTCGGCCGGGGACCGAATGAATCAGGAAGTGACCATATCTACTGTTTACAGCTGTGTAGCTATGATCAGCAGATAGGGCAGAGCGATCGCATTGTTGATCCATATAGCCCCCTAGGGGGACTAGTAAAATAAAAAAAAAGTTTTAAAAAATAAAAAAAAAAACAAAAAACCTAAAAGTTCAAATCACCCCCCTTTCACCCCATTGAAAATTAAGGCGTTAAAAAAATAAAAAATGTACACATATTTGGTATCACCGCGTTCATAAATGCCTGATCTATCAAAATATAAAATCAATTAATCTGAGTGGTAAATGGCGTAGCGGCAAAAAAATTCCAAACGCCAAAATTACGTTTTTTGGTCGCCGCAAGTTTTACGCATAGTGTAATAACAGGTGATAAAAATGTAGGATCAGGGCAAAAATGGTATCATTAAAAATGTCTGCGCGAGACGCAAAAAATAAGCCATCACTGAGCCATAGATCCCAAAAAATGAGAAAGCTACGGGTTTCGGAAAAAGGCGCAAAACGTACGCCACTTTTTATGGACAAGCTTGTGAATTTTTTTTAACCCCTTAGATACAAGTAAACCTATACATGTTTGGTGTCTGCAAACTCGGACCGACCTCAGGCATGATAATGACATATCAGTTTTACCATATAGTGAACAGGATGAATAAAACATCCCAAAAACTATTGTGCGATCACACTTTTGTTGCAGTTTTTCCCCACTTGGATTTTTTTGCTGTTTTCCAGTACATTATAAAGTACAACTTATGGTTTTATTTAAAAGTACAACTCGTCCCACAAAAAACAATCCCTCACATGGCAAGATTGACAGAAAAATAAAAAAGTTACGGCTCTCGGAAGAAGGGGAGCAAAAAGCAAAAAACGGAAAACACCCGGGGGCTGAATGGGATAAATATAGAGCCCATGGGGATTTGGGGTTAAATGACAAAAATGATCTCTCGGTTTTCTGCACATCTCTATGTGTCCGCATATTTTTGTATGTGTCTGTTTGTAATGGTTTTTTACCATGTTGATTTTAATTGTATTTTGTATAACATTGTCAGTATCATGCACTATTTTGTTACTTGTTGCACTTATCATCTGTTTTTAATTGGCAGTGACATAGACCTGACACAGCTCTCTCATAAGGCGATGGTCTATGCCTGTCCACATGGACCCGAGGAAGCGTATCCATACGCGAAACGGCCGTCGTCCGTGAGGGGGCCCGCTGTCAGCTCTGCTCCTGCCTTTTTATTGCACCGCACTTCAATAAAGAATTTTGCTTGATTCCGGTGAGTGCCGTCCCTTCTCTCAGTTGGATTCTGCAAACTTTAAACATGCTTGAATATACACTTTGGTCAGAAATTGAGTCTTTCGTGGTGAGCGTGCATACAGGCCATGGAGGGGGGGGTGTATTGCGTATTGTTTTCTTTGCAATAAGGCTGTGTGCGCACATGTGCATTTGTCCTGCATTTTGGCTGCGTTTAAAACTGCAGCACCTCAATGACAAAATGCATGCGTTGTGCTTCCCCAGCAAATGAGAAGTGTGCAAATTTCCATGCGCACGTTGCTTTTTTTTAGGCAGCGTTTTGGATGCCAAATATTTGACAAAATCGATGCGTATAAAAAAGCAGTATGTCACTTCTTTTGTGCATTTTGGTTGCATTTTCTACCCATTGAAATGAATGAGGTGTGTCAAAACGCAACCAAAATGTTTAGCTGTGCACTTGCACTACATTTTTGTTGCATTCTGCATGTTTTTTTGACAAACAAAACACAGGTCTTTCGGTCTTTCTCTCTGTCCGTATCGGTTTCTCTGTCTGTCGATCTCACTCACTCTCTCTGTCGGTTGGACTCTCCCTCTCTCTGTCGATCTCACTCACTCTCTCTGTCGGTCGGTTGGTTTCTCCCTCTCACCCCCTTTCTCATACTCACTGATCACCGGCGCGGCGCGACGCTGCACAGATGTCACACTGCTCCAGCGGCTTCTCCTGCTTTTGAAAATGCCGGCCGCTCATTATTCCATCTCATATTCACTGCTTCGCCTCGCCCACCGGTGCCTATGATTATTTGCAGTCAGAAGAAACCCCACGCTGAGTGACAGCTGTCTCACTGCAACCAATCACAGCCGCCAGTGGGCGGGTCTATATTGTGCAGCAAAATAAATAAATGAATGAATGAATGAATGAATAAATAAATAAATAAATAATAATTAAAAAAAAAAAAACGGCTGCGGTCACCCCTAATTTTGATACCAGTCAAGGTAAAGTCACATGGCTGAGGGCTGGTATTCTCAGGATGGGAAGACCCACGTTATGTGGAGCCCCCAGCCTAAAAATATCAGCCAGCAGCCGCCCAGAAAGGCCGCATCCATTAGATGAGACAGTCCAGGTACTCTACCCAACTCATCCCGATTGTTCTGTTGCGGTGGCAGTCGGGGTAATAAGGAGTTAATGACAGCCCATAGCTACCACTAAGTCCTAGCTTAGTGATGGCAGGCGTCTATGAGACACCCCCATCACTAAACTGTAGTGAAATAAATAAACACAAACAGTGAAAAATCCTTTATTTGAAATAAAAGACAAAACAACACCATCTTTCACCACTTTAATAAACCCCAAACACCCCTCCAGGTCCGATGTAATCCACACGAGGTCCCACGAAGCTTTTGGCTCTCCTACATCGGAAGCTGACAGGAGTGGCTGTAGAGCACGACTGCTCTCTCTGAGCTTCACGGAGCAACTGAAGTGAGTCACGCTGTCAGCGGTGACGTGACTCAGGTTACCCACGGCCACATCTGGATCCTCCAACTGTCTCAGGTGGAGGAATTCAGCTGTGGCCGCGGATAACCTGAGTGACGGCACCACTGATCGCGCGGCTCACTTCAGTCACTCAGGTGATTTGCGTTCACAGGTGAGTCCTTCACTTGTGATCACAAATGAGGCCGCGACACAGAGAGCCGCACGATGACAATGAACTTGGGTGAAGCTCTGACATCACTGCTGCGGACCCCTGTGTCCGGCCACTGACCTCAGAGGTTCATCTGAGTTCATGACAGCACACAGTCACGGGATGACAAAGAAGTCGTGTGAAGTTCATCCGAGTTCATTCTCATCCCGCGGCTCTGTCTACTGTCACCGGGCATGTAGCAGAGCTGAATTGCCATGGAACCGCACTTTCAAAAATGCATCCAAAATGCATGTAAAATGCATTTATTTTTGTCAAACGCAGTGTTTACAGTTATCAAAGTCTGCCAGAGGGTGCATGTTTTTTTCACAATTACAGAGCGCAGCCTGCGCACACACCTTAATTCTACCTACTGATTCCATGTCTTTCTCTAGCTCTCCACAGTTAAGGGGGCTCTACACGCAGCGATATTGCTAGCGATATCGCGAGCGTACCCGCCCCCGTCGTTTGTGCATCACGGGCAAATCGCTGCCCGTGGCGCAAAATATTGTTAGGAGCCGTCACACGGACTTACCTGCCTAGCAACGTCGCTGAGGCCGGCGAACCGCCTCCTTTCTAAGGGGGCGGTTCGTGCGGCGTCACAGCGGCATCACTAAACGGCCGCCCAATAAGAAGCGGAGGGGCGGAGATGAACAGCCGTAATATCCCACCCACCTCCTTCCTTCCTCACTGCAGGCGGCCGCAGGTAAGCTGTAGTTCGTCGTTCCCGAGGTGTCACAGATAGCGATGTGTGCTGCCTCGGAAACGACAAACAACTTGCGTCCTCAACAATCAACGATTTTTTGAAAATGAATGACGTGTCAACGATGGACAATTTAGTGAGTATTTTCCATTGTTAACGGCCACTTGTTGGTGTCAAACGCAACGACGTCGCTAACGATGCCAGATGTGCGTCACGGAATCCGTGACCCCGCCGATATATCGTTAGATACGTCGTTGCGTGTAACGGGGCCTTTAGTCCTTTGCTCTTGGACACCTCTTCTGATCATTTTTCTTCACTCCTCTGTCGAAATCTTGAGAGAAGCACCTAGGTGTAGCCGGTTTATGGTGAAATGTTGTTCTTTTCACTTCTGGATTATGGCCACAAAAGTGGTCACTGGAATTTTCTGTAGTGTAGTAATATTCTGTATCCAATGCCATCAATATGTTTTGCACAACATAGCTGCAAAAGTCGTGAGACAGCTCATTGATTTTACCCATCAGGCAATGTTTCTTGTGTGGCACCTTGGTAATGAGTCACTTGTTTTTTTTTTTTTCCAAAACGTTTTTTATTGATTTTTCAAATTTGTAAAAACATGACAAGTATCATTGCAAAAGAAGAACATTCGTCTGACAAAATGTGACATAGAGGTGGGTGATACCCCAATTTGGAGTTCCATGTTGCTGTTCGATTTAAGATAGTATACAGTAACATTAAACCAAAACATAGGTAATGAAATATAATATAACATATGCAATACAATTCGTTAAATCTCTGTGTCGTCCCTGAATGATTTCAATTTTGCTAGCGTGTCTTGGTATTCCCAACCGTCTCGTCTCCCCCTCCCGCCAGAGCCCCCTCCTAGGTGATTCTCAGTTTACCCAGGCTGTCCTGGATATCGCTCAGGATATACCACTCCGAGTGAACAAAAGGTGCCATCAGGTTAATTATTTCTCCCTGTGTGAATTGGCTTTCAATAAAATGTCTCCATCTCACAAAAAACTTGGCTGTCAACCCATCTTTATCCCTCTCCGCTTCTAGTTTTTCCCACTTCAGAAGGTTGTGTAGTTCGCCCACAACCTCCTTTATGGATGGGCCCTCCCTTTGAATCCAGTGTTTTAAGATGCAACGCTTAGCTATCAAGGCTATGTCATGCATTATTGCGTATTTCCTCTTTTCCTGCGTGCTCGGTCCTCCTCCTACTCCTCCCTCAAAGGAGTGGAAAATCCACACCATTAAGTCTAGTTTGCTGAAAATTCCCCATGTTGACTGGGCAAATAGTCTGACTTGGTTCCAGAACCTAGCGATTGTCTCACATTCCCATAGCCCATGCAGCATATCCGTTTTTTCTTTTTGACACTTAGGACACCACCTATCCCTACCTGGTATGTTGAAACCTATAATGGCCCTATGTAGAATTCTGAATTGAGTGTCTCTCCATCTCTCATTGGTAATGTGTTTCCGCACTTGTACCCATCCTCTCAGTATATCATCCACCACTTCTTCCCTTCCCAATTGTTTCCCCCACGCTTTTAAAGTCCGACTATCCTCCCGAGAGATAAGCACCCCCCTTAGCGATCGATAAATTTTAGAGACATTTATACTTGTTACATCACATTCCAGTAACTCATCAATCGAACTTCTGTTCAGCTCTCTTCCAACCACACCCAGGTCTCCTATTATTCCATGTTTCAATTGTTCATACTGGATGACATGTGAGCTATTAAGGTTGTACTTATCCAGCACTTCCCGACCTGTCATCCACCTCCTGTCCTCCACATTCATAACATCTATCATTCTCCTGACTCCCCTCTCTTTCCATCTAGTAAATAGCTTGTTTTCTCGTCCCAGGGGAAAATTTGGGAATGCCCAGGGGTTCAAGTACTTGGACACTTTCCATGAGAGCCCCAGTTTTTTCCTTACCGACTTCCATGTTAGCATGGTGTCTCGGAATATAATTGAGTTCCTTATGTGCCCTTCAACCCTGGATAGTGGGGAGTGCAGAATGGACGTCAGATCCCACGGTGACGCATATTTAGTTTCCATCGCATGATCTGAGTGCCTACTCGTTCCTCTCACCCAATCAATTACATGCCTCATGATACATACAAGATTATACCCTTGGACATCTGGAAAGTTTAGACCTCCCTCCTCTGCTGACTTCATCAGCGTACGCAGCTTTATTCTGGGTTTCCTTCCCCTCCACAGAAATTCTGTATACGCGGAGTTGAGCTTATTCACATCCTTTAGTTTTAGCAATAGCGGGATTGTCTGGAAGGGATACAGCAGCCTAGGAAAGCTCATCATTTTTATCAGGTGACATCTTGCCAGTAATGGAAGTGGCAGACCTTTCCATCCCTTTAATTGAACTATAATTTTCCTGATTAGCGGTCCATAATTCAAGTTATAGATTGTTTCCACCGATCTTCCTATATGCACTCCCAGGTATTTAATTGAAGATTGTGCTATAGGAATTCCACATAGACAGCCATCCCTTATTTGTCCCCCCATTGTCCCATGATGCCCCTTTAGGAACATGATCTCGCATTTTTTTTTGTTCAGTTTGAAACCGGAGAATGAGCCAAATTTTTCAATCAAGGCAAGAGTCTGTGGCAAATCCGCATCGGGGTCCCCCATATAAAGTATGATGTCATCAGCAAAAAGCGCTGTCTTTACTTCTGAACCCCTTATCTTGATTCCTTTAAAGCTATTTTGTCCCTGTAGTATTCTTGACAACGGCTCGATTGCCAGGTTGAATAAAAGAGGAGATAATGGGCAGCCCTGTCTTGTTCCCTTCATCAAAGGGAACACGTCTGATAGAAAGCCCGGAGTGTGAACCCTAGCTCCCGAGTTGGCATAAAGGTTTCTAATGTAAAGTCTCATCTTGCCTACAATCCCTATGGCCTCCATTACCCTGTCTAACCACCCCCAATTTACATTATCAAACGCTTTTTCTGCGTCAAGTGTAACTAGGGCAGGTCTAGCCCCTCCCTCAGTGAGACCCAGTCTAACCGCGTCTACCACTAGAATTGTCTTTCGGATATTGGTAACGGCATTTCTCCCCTTAATAAACCCCACCTGGTGATTCGTAATGATCCTAGGTAAGATCTCGGCCAGTCTATTAGCCATGATCTTGGACATAATTTTTAAATCCTGATTTATGAGCGATATAGGTCTATAACTAGAGGGATCATCCAGGTCCTTGGTTCCCTTGGGGAGTAATTTAATATATGCTATGTTGGAATTTTTGGGTATTTCCGCCCCTCCCAGGAAAGCATTAAAGACTGAGGTTAGATCCGGCGAGATCAGATCCTTCAGAGCCTTATAGAATTCACTATTGAAACCGTCAGGTCCCGGTGCCTTGTTGGTGTTAAGCTCCCCAATTGTTCTCGTCACCTCCTCTACTGTGATATCTGCGTTTAAGGCACTCAAATCTTCCTCCGTCAAGCTAGGCATTTGGGCTTGTCTTAGCCACTCTGCCTCATCAGTCATGTCGTTATTCCCTGACCCATATAGTTTTCTATAGTAATCTCCCAACAGTTTATTAATGTCCTTAGGATCCGTAGTCACCTCTCCCCCCTTTGTTTTCAGTTTAGAGATCACTGTCATCTTTCTGCTGCCCCTTGCCAGATTGGCCAACATCCTTCCCGCCTTGTTGCCAAACCTATGTAAGTCAACCTCCTTGTGCGACCAGAATAGTTGTTCCT
Organism: Anomaloglossus baeobatrachus; assembly: GCF_048569485.1. NCBI lineage: Eukaryota > Metazoa > Chordata > Amphibia > Anura > Aromobatidae > Anomaloglossus > Anomaloglossus baeobatrachus. The sequence goes on from NW_027441945.1 coordinate 478,204, forward strand.
TTTTTTTGGCCCATTCGTCAAATCCCTCTTTTGCCTCCAGCCATCTGCCTTTTGTCATGGGAGATCTATTTGTCACATAATTTGTATATGCTACCCGTACTGCTTCACTATGGAAATTATAATTCTCATTGGTTTTCCGTTTGATCATGGCTGCGTACCCCACCAGACGGCCCCTTAGGACCGCTTTTGCCGTTTCCCAAAATATCACTGGGGACTCTCTATGTTCCTTATTGTCCTCTGCGAATTCTCCCCACCACTCCTGTAGCACCTTGTGGAAATTATCTTGCCTGAGAAGGAACGATGGGAATCTCCATATGATATCTGTACCTCTCCTGAATTTCTCTCTAATGCCCAATCTCACCGGACTATGATCAGAGATCACCATATTCTCTATCACACAATCTTGCGTTCCACTCAGTAAGTCTTGCGAGATCCAGAACTGATCAATACGTGACCAGCTATCATGAGGGTGAGAGAAGTGTGTATACTCTCTGTCATGTGGGTGAGTTAGTCTCCAGATGTCTTTCAGTCCTACGTCTTCTAATGTTACATCCCTATTGTCTAAACTCCTGCCCACATTAGCTGTCCCCTCCTCGCCCCTCCTCCTATCTTCAGCTGAGTCTGGGACAGTGTTAAAATCGCCTCCCACTATAATGTTAGCCTCCCCATCTGCTAATATGGTGGCCTTTATGTCATCATGGAATGTGATTTGTTGTGAATTTGGGCCATAGACATTATAAATACTGAGTTTACCCGCTGGACTAACGATTGTTAAGTGCTGCCACCTTCCATGGTCGTCTGCCTCATGTGCCACTACCTCATGACTGAATTGTTTATTTATTAGAATCATAGTGCCCGCTTTTCTACCTTGTGCCGCTGCCCCGTAAACGGTGCCCACCCAATGTTTCTTCATGCGGAAAAAGTCCTCCCCCCCCAAGTGGGTTTCCTGTAATAAGGCAATGTCTGTCTTTAGTCTTTTCAGATGTCTCAATATCATTGCTCGTTTGTTAGGTGATCTCAGCCCTTTAACATTCCACGTAGTTATCTGTATCATGTTTACCTGTGTATTCTGCTTTTACTACTCCCTCCCCTATGGGCCCCTGCATCAAGGAAGACGAGATGTTCGACACTAGAATCACAGTTGGTACCACAAAATCGACACTCCCTTTCCCCACCTTGCAAATATAACAAATACAACAAAAAGCATGTAACTGTAAAACATATTTTCCCTTCCGAGAAATCCACGGCGTTTCCCGCCACGTTGGTGAGCTCCCCTATTCCTAGCCAAAATATGTAGCTCCCTAATCACCCCCCAAAAAATATATGTTCTATCCCCGGACTAACTTGAATAAGCCTTTGAAAATTATGCAAAAATTAGCACAGTATGTCAAAACCTCAGCAAGATTCTCCAGTCCTACTTATCTCTGACTCCAGGTAGCCATCAGTCCGCCCAGAACAGGCCCACTTCATTTGAATTTGGATGATGTTCCTGGACAAAGGAGAAAAAGAAAAAAAGAAAAAAAAAGACCAAGGGGAGAGAAGATGGAGAAAGAAAGGAGAAGAACAAAAAAAAAAAAAAAGAAAAAAAAAGAGGGGGGGAAGAGGACCCAGACTTTGGGATGTTTTCCTCTCTTTTCTCCCTTCCCCCTCCTCCTCTCACCTCCCCAACCCTCTCTCCGTAATGCATCCTCCTCAACGCCTCTCCCTGTTTGGGAAGAGAGAAAAAAAAAAAAAAAAAAAAAAAAACAGGCAAAAAAAGGAAAAACAATGAGCGAGTTCCAGTTCAGGTATCATGGTTTCTCTCCAAGGGTTGGTTCCTGTGTTCCAGGCGAGAATTATGCTGTCGACCCGGGCTTGGCCTCCTTTCCTCCCTGGTCTCGACTTGCTTTTGTCCCCCAAGACGTCCCACATCTCTTCCTGAGCTTGTGGGGGATCCTCTTCTATTATTCCCTTCTCCACTAGCTCCTTTTTCTTGCCTTTCTGACCTAGTCTTGTTGAGCTCTGCCATGAGAATGTTTTCTGCTTCTTTGTAGTCCTTGTAGTATACAAACGAGCCATTGGGGTTTCTAACTTTCAGTGTAGCAGGGTATAATAGCTGGCACTTTACTTTTTTGTTGTACAGAAATGAGCAAATTTTGGTAAATTCTTTTCTCCTTCTGGATACTTCCGCTGAATAATCCCCAAAAATTAGCAGTCTGTTGCCTTGATATTGTAGTGGACGCTTTCGTTCTCTAAAGGCCCTCAATATTTCCTCCTTATGCTTATAATCAAGGTACTTGACAATCACCTGCCTGGCTCTTATCGGGGTATTCTTGTTTGAGTTTTGGCCCTCTCCCTTATTCGCCTCCTGGTGTCTCAGTGGACCCACTCTGTGGGCTCTTTCAACTCTGAATTTCGCCTTTATGCCCAGGGCCTGCGGTAGCTCCAACTCGCATATATTATCCAACCGTCCAATCGACACAGACTCTGGCAACCCGACTATACGTAAGTTGTTTCGTCTCGATCTGTTTTCCAAATCGTCCGCTTTATCCTTCAAGTATTCATTAGATTTTGCTAGAGCTGCTATTTGTGCTTGCATAGCCAGTATTGTCTCCTCGGAGTCAGATATTCTCTGCTCTGATTCTGCCAGTCTAGAGGCATGGGCATTTATCTGTTTTTGCATATTAGCTAATGATGTTTGTATGGCTGCCTCAATAGCCACTTTAACCTCTTTTGACAAGTGTGATGTCACTTCTTCAGCCAGTCTTTTATAGTCCACATTAAGCTTTTGTGTGTACTTGTCTTGGCCTGCAGGTGGTGCTGTTTTCTTAGGAGTCACTTGTTTTTATAGGACATCAGTTGAACCAGCTGCTATTTTTCAATAAGTTGCAGGATTGCTTTCTAATTACTGATAAGATTTCAGCTGGTGTCATGACTTTCCATGGCTTTTTGCACCTCTTTCTTTATGCATTCAATACATTTTTCCTGTTATTTCTCATTATTACACATCACTTAATTTATGGACATCTACGGTTTGATTTCTCTTTCCTATGTGGACTGGATAAGTTGTTACCAACATCTGATGAGAAATTCATGTCATTATCACCTTAATAAATATGTTAACTTAGAAAATTGGTGACATGCACAATAGTTATTTCACCTGCTGGATATACTGTGACTACAGATAGTACACCAGCCACATATTATCCTGTATATAAAATCTGATGTCTGCTCATGGTAATTCCAGGGGCGGATTAAGAGTGGCAAGGGCCCTAAGCAGTTGAGAAGGCATGACCAAACCCCCAAAATCCGATGTAACATGTTAAATGATCTCCCCTTTGAAAGATCATGTGACAGGTCATGGGATTAACATTCAGGTCCTCTGGTGCACATCTGTAGATACAAAACAAGAGACAGTAGGCTGCATAGAGCGCCTCACAAAGTTTTCCTTTATGTTCCACACTATGCATAACATAGCGGTATACATATTGGACCTTGGGTGGAAAATTCATTATTCCGAGGGGCCACATGAGATTGTGAATGTTGTGGAGGCTGAACCAATAGGCTGAAATGTATTCTGCTTAATATTAATAACATGTCAATTATAGTTATTTGATACTAACATTAATTATATCCAAAACAAACTGATAGTGAACTTAGATTGTGAGCCTCAATGGGGAAAGTGATAATCACGTCTGTAAAAGGACTGAGGAATTAATAGCACTGTATAAGTGAGTGAAATAAATAAACTAAGTATGACGACATCCCTAAATATACAGAATGAGCCCTCACATAGCTCGCTATAAACAGTATGAGCCTACACAAAGTAGCACTATATACAGTATGAGCTCTCACATAGTATAGAGGATGCTATGTGGGAGCTCACATACAGTGCCTTGTGAAAGTATTCGGCCCCTTGAATTTTTCAACCTTTTTCCACATTTCAGGCTCCAAATATAAAGATTACAATTTTAATGTTATGGTGAAGAATCAACAAGTGGGACTCAATTGTGAAGTTGAACAAAATGTATTGCTTATTTTTAACTTTTTTAAAATATAACTGAAAAGTGGGGCGTGCAATATTATTCGTCCCCTTTACTTTCAGTGCAGCAAACTCACTCCAGAAGTTAATTGAGGATCTCTGAATGATCCAATTTTGTCCTAAATGACTGATGATAAATATAAGCCACCTGTGTGTAATCAAGTCTCCTTCGTATAAATGCACCTGCTCTGTGATAGTCTCAGTGTTCTGTTTAAAGCACAGATAGCATCATGAAGACCAAGGAACACAACAGGCAGGTCCATGATACTGTTGTGGAGAAGTTTAAAGCCGGATTTGGTTACAAGAATATTTCCAAAACTTTAAACATCCCAAGCAGCACTGTGCAAGCGATCTTATTGAAATGGAAGGAGTATCATACCACTGCAAATCTACCAAGACAAGGCCATCCATCTAAACTTTCATCTCACCAAGGAGAAGACTGACCAGAGATGCAGCCAAGAGGCACATGATCACTCTGGATGAACTGCAGAGATCTACAGCTGAGGTGGGAGAGTCTGTCCATAGGACAATGATCAGTCACACGCTGCACAAATCTGGCCTTTATGGAAGCGTGGCAAGGAGAAAGCCATTTCTCAAAGATATCCATAAAAAATGTTGTTTAAAGTTTGCCACAAGCCACCTGGGACACACACCAAACATGTTTAAGAAGGTGCGCTGGTCAGATGAAACTATTTGGGCACAATGCCAAACGATATGTTTGACGTAAAGGCAACACAGCTCATCACCCTGAACACACCATCCCCACTGTCAAAATGGTGGTGGCAGCATCATGGTTTGGGCCTGCTTTTCTTCAGCAGGGACAGGGAAGATGGTTAAACTTTATGGGAAGATGGATGGAGCCAAATACAGGACCATTATTGAAGAAAACCTCTTGGAGTTTGCAAAAGACCTGAGACTGGGACGGAGATTTGTATTCCAAAAAGACAATGATCCCAAACATAAAAGGAAAATCTACAATGGAATGGTTCACAAATAAATGTATCCAGGTGTTAGAATGGCCAAGTCAAAGTCCAGACCTAAATCCCATCAAGAATCTGTGGAAAGAGCTGAAAACTGCTGTTCACAAATGCTCTCCAACCAACCTCACTCAGCTCGAGCTGTTTGCAAAGGAAGAATGGGCAAGAATTTCAGTTTCTTGATGTGCAAAACTGATAGAGACATACCCCAAGCGTCTTGCAGCTGTAGTCGCAGCAAAAGGCGGCGCTACAAAATATTAACTTAAAGGGGCCGAATAATATTGCACGCCCCACTTTTCAGTTATTTATTTTTTAAAAAAAGTTTAAAATAAGCAATAAATTTAGTTTAACTTCACAATTGTGTCCCAATTGTTGTTGATTCTTCACCAGAACATTAAAATTTTTATCTTTATGTTTGAAGCCTGAAATGTGGGAAAAGGTTGAAAAATTCAAGAGAGCCTAAGGGGTGCTTCACACATAGCGAGATCGCTACCGAAATCGCTGCTACGTCACGGTTTTTGTGACGCAGCAGTGATCTCATTAGCGATCTCGCTGTGTGTGACACTGAGCAGCGATCTGGCCCCTGCTGTGAGATCGCTGCTCGTTACACACAGCCCTGGTTCGTTTTTTTATTGTTGCCCTCACGCTGTGACGCACAGATCGCTGTGTGTGACAGCGAGAGAGCAACGAAATGAAGCGAGCAGAGAGCAGGAGCCGGCGTCTGGCAGCTGCGGTAAGCTGTAACCAGGGTAAACATAATAATAATAATAATAATTTTATTCATTTATATAGCGCTATTATTTCCACAGCGCTTTACATACATTGGCAACACTGTCCCCACTGGGGCTCACAATCTAGAGTCCCTATCTGTATGTCTTTGGAGTGGTGGTTACCCGATATTTACCTTCGTTACCAGACTCCGCCGCTCTCACGCTGCCAGTGCCGGCTCCCTGCTCTCTGCACATGTAGCTGCAGCACACATTGGGTTAATTAACCCGATGTGTACTGTAGCTAGGAGTGCAGGGAGCCAGCGCTAAGCAGTGTGTGTGTGCTGCTCTCTGCACATGCAGCTGCAGTACACATCGGGTTAATTAACCCGATGTGTACTGTAGCTAAGAGAGCAGAGAGCCAGCGCTAAGCAGTGTGCGCGGCTCCCTGCTCTCTGCACATGTAGCGACGTTATGATCGCTGCTGCTTCTGCTGTGTTTGACAGCGAAGCAGCGATCATAACAGTGACTTACAAGGTCGCTGCTACGTCACAGAAAATGGTGACGTAACAGCAACGTTGTTGTCGCTATGTGTGAACCCAGCCTAATACTTTCGAAAGGCACTGTAAGCTCTCAATATACAAGGGGCTGCTGATAAGTCTGAGTTTATCCAGTAAGAAACGAGATAGGATGATAAAACTTTACATTTATTCCACATACTCTCCACTGATGTCAACACACTTCTTACATGGGTATTCCAAGTTCTTTCTGTAAGCCTAGCAAAAAGGATTTCGGTTGTGCCTCAAACCAGGCATCTGTAGCAGCCATGGAATCAGAAATGGTGTGAAATTTGGTACCCTTGAGTTTTTTCTTCAAGTTTCCAAACAGATGATAGTCGGAGCGAGCTAGATCTGGTGAATAAGGTGGGTGGTCAACCAGCTGGAAGCCCAGTTCTGCCAGTTTTGCCGTGGTCACTTGTGCAGTGTGAGTGGAGGCATTGTCTTACAGGAACAAGATTCCTTTGGACAGCTTGCCGCAGCTTTTGGCCTTCAGAGCTGCCTTCAGTTGTTCCAAATGTTCATTGTAATAGCTTGCATTGATGGTGGAACCCTTTTGAAGGTACTCCACTTGCAGCACACCCTCCTTATCCCAGAATACAGATGCCATCACCTTAATGGGTGATTTTTGCTTCCTGAACTTTTTTGGGCGAAGAGAACCACTGTGCCTCCACTCTTTTCATTGCTCCTTGTTTTCAGGGTCATACAAATAAATCCAGGTCTCATCCATAGTGATCCAGGAAGTTATCAGTCCGGAAACGCTGACAAATGGACCTGGAAGTTTAGGGTCCCACTTTGCAGATAGCTTCCTCCAAAATATCCAAATGTTCATGGATACGAACACAAAATCATTCACGGGAAATCCCTATGATGTCTGCTATTGCTTTAGCTGAAATTCATTGATTCTTAGTATGCGGTTGTGCACAGCATCGACGATCTCCGGAACAACCACTCTCGGTCGTCCAGGACGTTCCTCATCACTGGTGCTGAAGTGGCCTGTTTTAAATTTGGCAACCCAGTTCTTAACTGTGGAATAATGTCTGTGGCATATCACCATGAATATCCTTTGCGGACTTTCCTTGCAGAAACAAGAATTTTATCACTCCTCTGCTCTCAGTTGCTGTGAATATTGCATTAAACTCTGCCATTTTGATTTCCCACGTGCATAGAACACCGTTTCCATAAGATTCAAATGTGAAATCTTGAAAACATATATTAGACACATAAGGCTTTCATGTGATGTAATATGTGTTACCATAAAAACAAAAAAAGATCACAAAGCCAAAGATTTATCAGCAGACCGTCGTACAGGATGAGCACCCACATAGCTCTCTATATAAAGGATGAGCCGTCATATAGCTCTATATACAAAACAAGAAAGCCTGCGGAGACACCATCACATGTTTCTCAACACTGACAGGAAACTAACCAGGTCTTTCACTGGGAAGGAACAACCACGGGAAGGGCAGTCTCCAGTCAAGGAGACCACCTATGTCAAACATGGTATCCATCCACAGACAGCTGTTTCGGGGTATTTGCCCCTCATCAGTGTGGAGTAGGAATCTGGCTAGTGGGAGCAAAAAGTGTAGTCTTTTACTAGGCAATGCTCCCACTAGCCAGATTCCTACTCCACACTGATTCCTACTCCACACCAGACAGCTGTTTCCGGGTATTTGCCCCTCATCAGTGTGGAGTAGTCTTCTACTAGGCATTGCTCCCACTAGCCAGTTTCCTGATGAGGGGCAAATATCCCGAACCAGCTGTCTGTGGATGGATACCATGTTTGGCATAGGTGGTCTCCTTGACTGGAGACTGCCCTTCCCGTGGTTGTTCCTTCCCGGTGAAAGACTTGGCTAGTTTCCTGCTAGCGTTGAGAAACATGTGATGGTGTCTCCGCAGGCTTTCTTGTTTTAAATATTTCCCAGGGGACATTGCTCTAGA